>NW_028168535.1:0-18087 GCF_964237585.1 Gallinula chloropus | reverse complement strand
GGGTGGCTTGGCAGTGTTAGATTAATGCTTGGACTTGATGCTCTTAAAGGTCCTTTCCACCCTAAATTATTCTGATTCTATGATTCCACAGAGCTGTGGCAAAACCTCCTGGCCATTCACCTGCCCTGGGTGGCTGGGAACCTTTGTCACATTGGGATGTGCATGCCTTCATTCTTCAACCTGAATTTTCCTCCAGAGCTCCCTGTGTTTTGACTGTCCCAATCTGCCACGGTGAAGCCTGCTGAGAAGAATGGGGTCATTCTGCACAGACCCAGCACACCGAGGTTCAGATCTGCCGGTAGATTCCCAGGTTGTGCTAAGAAATCTCCCAGGGCTGTGCACGCAGAGCAGAGGCTTGAAGTCCCTGTGGACCTATGCTGATTTACACCAGCAGAATACCTGACACGCTATCTCTGGGCTCCAGAACCACAGAGGTGACCTTCTGTTACTATCAGCAGAGGAGAGAAGGAGAGAGCAAGATTACAATCCAAGGAGTTCAGGTCCCTCTGTGGAGCTGGTCACTTTTTGCATCAGTATCTCAGTCATTCAAGCAGGGATAACACTGACCTGACAGATAAGATGTGAGCTAATTGGCAGTGCTCTCTCTTCGGGCTCCTTCCAAGCTCAAGTGCTGCAGAAATGCTGAACACCAGGTCTGGTTACTGTTCAGGGGAATTTTTAATTGGAAAGAGGTAATGGAAACTGGGTTATTCAGGGAGATGGCTCGAGTTTGAGACCAGGGTGCTGCATTGAGCTATTTGGGGCCTACAAGGGAGAACGGCAGTGAAGTGCTGGACATGCCAGTACCAGGGGAGTGACAGATCAGAGACAAGTCCCAGAAGAGGACTGTCCTGAGGAGAGTTCCTGAACTGTCTTTTGTAAATATTACTGAACAATGATAGAAAAAAACCCACAAGCAAACAAATAAAAATTTTTTTTAAAAATCATAAGCAAGGGAAGGAGTTTGGTTTTGAAGGAGCAAACAAAGGTGTCCTGCAGTCTCAGCAAGTGGGACAGTGCTGTGTCCTATGCTGCAAGAAGACACTGAAATTGCTTAGACATGAAGTCCATCAAAAGACTTCAGCATGGAACTAACACAGTGTACCCACCCTCACTGGGACTGCTTGTGGTCTTGAAATGCCATGCATGGCAGCTCTTTGCCAGGGATGGAGCTAGGAGTGGACATTGTTCTTCCTTGGCCTTGGTTAGAGTAATGTAAAAAGTAAACTGATAGCAACCAAGATGGAGCAAAACCTTTTCTTTCCCTTCCAGCTTTTCATCAGACACTGCTGAAACCACTGCCCTCTCCCCCCACTCTGACAGTCATCTAAATGTCGAGCCACAGACAATGTGGAGCCAGCTTCTGCTTCTATCAACCCCTATTTGGAATTGCAGGCCAAAAAAGCTTTGGTAAAAAATTGTAAATGTCACTTTACAGAGGACAGCTCCATCTTGACAGAAAATCCATTGCCTCTACCAAACAGTTTGCGAGCTCTTCTGGATGCCACGCTGTGGCTTCTTGAGCAAGAAAGGTACAACACAACTGCTGGTTTTACAGATCCACCTCCTCAGTCCTCAACTGCTGGAGTCCATTTATCCACTGATGGGCCTCTCACTGCCACAAGGGCTCATGGTTTAAAAAACACCAAAACAGTGAAAGGCAGCCAAGACCTCCTTCCTTTCTCCTCACTACTGAAATCCAGATGCCCAAGGTATACTCATGGATCCCATTCTCCATGGTCCCCTGGCTAAATCCCAACTAAAGTGGTGTCATGCTGGGATTTCCTTGGGTTTCTGTAATGAAAATGATTTTCTGCAACTGAAATTGAGATCCCATTAACCCAAACTGAATCACTTCCAAGTAGCACTGAAGCCCTCAGCCTGCTTTTTTCACTGCTACATGCCAGCTCCTACCAAATCAGCCAATCCATATTCCTGGTGCCCTGCAGCAGTGTTTGAGACGTGCTTCAGGGACATCTCAGGGTTTGCAAAGCTCCCAGGAGGAAACATTATTCCTGTGCCACCCAGGCTGAATTCTGATGAGAAGGGTGCAGAGAAAGAAGTCTGCACTGGAATCCTTGTAGGAGTCCTGACCACATGTCTCCGCAAGCCTCTTTCGCTCCAGGTCTCTATGGCCTTCCACCTCATTCCATTCTATATGGACACTGACTGTGAGGAAACAGAGTTCTTCTGAGATGTGGGGAACATTTTTTACCAGCACTCTCCCAAGCTACCCATCCAACAGCCAGTGATTCCCAGACCACCTGTAGCTTTAATTCATTCTCTGTGATTGCTTTCTGCCTCCACCACTCTGGAAGTTCCTCCTCAGATCTGCTGGAAGGCAAGGGGCAGAGCACGGAACAGTTAAGTCCACTGCAGAGGATTCCAAGCTCAGGGTTGTAGAGGGTCCTTCCCTCAAAAAAATGACTTTCTATGTATTTTTGCACCTGATCTCAAGATGCAGAACTCCAGGGCAGAGAGGGCTCTCTGATAAACTCACAGCACTGTGGAAATGACCACAAAGAAACAACCAGGAGAGGGAGTGGGGAATAAAAAGAAGATAAAGAAAGCGAAGTGATAAAATACATACATACATTTAAGGGCAGCAGAGACACGAAGAGTAATGTGGAGATGCAGAGCAGCAGAAAGTGAGCAGATGAAATGATATTCAGAGAGCTGCCTATAGGGAAAGAAAAGGGGAGGGAGGCATGTAGAGGAAGGGCATAGATGCAAGGAAAGAGAACAGACGGCAGGGAAGAGAAGGGGGAAGTCAGACAGGGAGAAAGGGAGGGATCTGGAGGGATTGCCTGATGTCAAATCTGATAGAAAAGAGGATTTATCTGCAAAAAATAACCCAGATCTAAGCCACAGCTTCAGAGCAGCTGCGTGCAGAGCCGCAGCACACTGTATTTGTTCTTAAGCAAGAGCAAAAAAGGGCTGGTGCAGGTTGCAAGCCAAAACAGGGTCGTGCCATACTAGGAGGTTGCCCGCCAGCCTGGACCAAGGCGAAAGGAAGGAAAGGGAAGGAAAGACAAAGCAGGCAGAGGAAGGCAAGATGAGGCAAGGTAGGGAAGGCAAAGCAAGGCAGGGGAAGGCAAAGCAAGGCAGGAGAGGGGAAAGAATAGCAGGGCAGGCAAAGACAGGCAGGGGAAGGTAAAGACAGGCAAGGGAAGGCAAAGACAAGCATGGGAAGGCAAAGAATGGCAGGGACAGGCAAAGACAGTTAGGGGAAGGCAATGCAGGGCCAGAGCGGTGGGTCCGTCCCTGTCCATGGTGCTGACCGGAGCCTGAGCCTCACAGGCCCCACAGCCCCTCTCCTCTTGTCCCCTTCCCGGCACAAGGGGAGGGGCTATTCCGGGGACTTCAAACAGTGGCAAAAGCAGTGTGCTTTCTGGAGTGAGCAGAGAGAGGAAAAAGCAACAGATGATGGGCTAGATGTAAAAGATTGGTCTCTCTCCCATCAATGATTTCAGCAGCGGGGCTGGACTCTCTACAGGCGTGACTGGATGACTGGCAGTGAAGTGTGTGTTCATGGCTGGGAAGCTGAATGAAACGAGGCATCTCCAGAGTTCTGTTTCTGACCTGTCTGCATAAGTCATTGTTAAGGATCAGCCATCCTCTCAGCATCTCTGTGGGACAGAACTCATTCCTCCTTGGGCTAGGCTCTCAGTGCTCCTAGCCTGTGTTGCCCTGGGTGTGTGTGGGTGCTCTCTGTGCCCATTGCTGCTGGACTGCAGGCTCTCAGCACCCCAACTTGAAGAGCAGAGATTGTGGTGGGAGGATAGACTCAGCTATCCCACCTGCACCTGATCTTCCCAGACTGTATGACCAGGAATTGTCAGTCACACAGGCACTGTGTGTGTGTTGGGCCACAATTGCCACCAGGGAGCTTTTGGTGAGGAGATCTCTCTCCATGGCCTTGAGGCTTACAAAAGGCTTAGTCTGAAAAGTAGTCTTAAAACCAAGATCCACCCACAGGGTGGACAGGTGCTCTGTCTCCACTGCAGCTTAAGCCCCTACTGTGGACTGCCAGGTCATTTTGCAAGATGAAAGGGCTGAAAAGGAGCTGGCTTCCTCTGTCAACAGCTCTAGTATGTGCCTCTGCCTCTTTCCAAACATGTCCTGGCCTTCCCAGGTCATTTTTGTTCCAGAATTGCAAATCATCTGTCCTGCAGAGGAGAAAACAGTGCCCAAGAGCCTGTCACAGTTGCTCCATGGGCAGCTAAAATTTGGTGTCAGTACAGAGTACCAGAACAAACCTGTATTTCAGAGGTGAACCTTATATCAGTGCTTTGTTACCAGCAACCTGGATTTCCAACCTGATGCCAACAGTCTGGAGCAAAGGAACATGTTTTAAGAGCCAATTGGAAAAACCTCTGACAGAAAGGGTGTACAATGGCTGGCCCTGCTGCAAGACTAGGTAACCTCCTGATAGCTCAGTAACACCATCTCCTTAACTCTCTGGGATTCTAGTATGTGACCAAGTCAGAGTGAAAACTCTCCAGTCACGCAGACCTTTGTGTTACCAGACTAATAACAACCTATACATTTCCTTCCAACATGGAAATCTAGCAGGAACCCATAGTGAAAGGCAGAAATGCCCTTCAGGGGTGCAGATCCAGGGCATTGGCTGGGCCTCAACTTCTGTCAACAGAGAAAATCAAAAAGCCTTTAATCAACTGGACTCATATTTCACGGGGATGTACTGCCTGCCAGCATGCCAGCCCCATTTTTGGGGATGATTGAAGCAAGAAAAATGCACCAGGAAGAGTCAGAAGAGCACAGTCCCAGGCCAGCCAGGATGAACTACCTGCCCTGTGGCATCTCCCCAGTTCCCACTCTCCCTGGCTGTGCTGTGCCCAGCAGCTGGCTAGCTGAGGAGCCATCCCTCTTCTCTGGGCCAGCGTCACGTGTCTAAGTTGGAACATTATTCTCCAGTTCTAGGAAATTGGATTAAGGGTCAGAGAATACCAACCGTTATTTACCTTTGATTAAAACCATCCCTCCTCCCTCCCAGGCCGGAGAGGCCAATGTTGCTGTTATTTACTCTGCTGCCAAACCTGGAGTTCAAACCCTGCCCTGCAGCACTCAATAAAAGCCAGCGCGGGAGAGGGGGGAGGGGGTGTACAGCAGGCAAGCAGGCAGGGCTGTGTGGGTGGAAGGGGAGTGATTATCCAGGCCACCAAGTCCTGTTCCTTTCTCTTGCAGTCAGGCTCTGGCACAGCAAGGACAGGGGTGCTGGAAGTGCCTGTCCCTCTGTGTGGCTCACAGCACTGATGGGGACCCAGCCAGGATAATCCAAAGCAAGCCATGTTTGCCCTCATGCCTGTCTCTGGTCCTGTCCCCTCACCGCATCCCTGCTTTCACACAGCTCCCCTCTATCTTTACCTCCTTATCCGGCTCTCCCCTCAGCCTCCACCTTCACCCTCCTGTCCACCCACCCTGACCTCCCTGTCTCTCCTTTCTGCCTTTTCCTCTTTTCTGCTCCCCCTCCTTCCCACCCTCTCTCCCACCTCCATTTCTCATTCCCCTCATTCTCCTCCTTCCCTCTCCCCCCACCCTCCAAGCCGCTATTCCAGGACAATAGAGCAGATGGCAGGCTGTTTGTTTTATATGTCCCTTTGGAAAATCAGCTCAGCTGTTGAATCTGCGACTTTTGCTAAAAACAGACACCGTCCAACACTAGCTGACTGCTGGGGGAAAGGGAGGGGGGTATTGAGGGGCCTCGCGCTCCCTACCAGCTGCACCAAGACTTTGCCTGCCTGCACCCACACCATGCTTTTGGGAAACAGGCCTGCCTGAGAACTGGGAGAGGAGCATTTCCCCCTGTGCACTAGAAGAAACACCATCACAAAGCAGAGAGAGCTTTGCCAGCTTCCGCAGCGAGCCTCACTCCAGCCACAATGGAAGTCTCCTCACCGCTCTCGAGTTGATGGTCCACAAGATGGGGACCTGGGAGACAGAATCTATCCCACTGTAAGTGAAGATAAGGTTCATGACCATCTGAGGAACCTGAACATATACAAGTCCATGAGACCTAATGAGATGCATCCCAGAGTCCTGAAGGAATTGGCTGATGTAGTTGCTAAGACACTCCCCATGGCATCTGAAAAGTCATGGCAGTCAGGTGCAGTCCCTACTGACTGGAAGAGAGGAAACATCACAGCCATTTTTAAAGAGTAGGAAGGAGGACCCTAGGAACTACTGACCTGTCAGCCTCACCTCTGTGCCTGGGAAGAGCATGGAACAGATCCTCCTAGAAACTATGCTGAGGCATGTGGAGGAAAGGGAGGTGATTCGAGACAGTCAGCATGACTTTACGAGGGGCAAGTCCTGCCTGACCAACGTAGTGGCTTTCTACAATGGAGTAACTACATCAGTGGATAAGGGAAGAGCTATGGATGTCATCTATCTGGATTTCTGCATGGCCTTTCACACAGTCCCCCACAACATCCTTCTCTCTAAGTTGGAGATATGTGGATTTTATGGGTGGACTGTTCAGTGGATAAGGAGTTGGCTGGATGGTTGCATTCAGAGGGTGGTGGCCAATGGCTCCAAGTCCAGATGGAAGACTGTGACAAGTGGTTCCACAGGGGTCTGTGCTGGGAGTGGTGCTGTTTAATATTTTTATTAATGATATTGACAATGGGATTGAGTGCACCCTCAGCAATTTTGCTGATGATACCAAGCCGAGTGGTGAGGTTAATGTTCTGGAGGGATGAGATACCATCCAGAGGGACCTGGACAGGCTGGAGAAGTGGATCCAGGTGAATTTCATGAGGTTCAGCAAAGCCAAGTGCAGGGTCCTGCTCCTGGGGTGGGAGAATCCCCATTAGTCACACAGGTTAGGAGATGACATGCTTAAAAGCAGCCCTGGGGAAAATGACTTGGGAGTATTCATAGGTGAGAAGCTGGACATGAGCCACCAACGTGCATCTGCAGCGCAGAAGGCCAATCACATCCTGGGTTGTATCAAAAGAAAGGTGGCCAGCAGATCAAGAGAGGTGACTGTGCCCCTCCGCTCTGGTGAGACCTCACCTGGACCACTCCAGCTTTGGAGCCCTCAACACAAGAAGGACGTGACCCATTTGGATCATGTCCAGAGGAGGGCCACAAAAATGATCAGAGGGCTGGAGCACCAGGCTGAGAGAATTGGTCTTGTTCAGCTTGGAGTAGAGAAGGCTCCAGGGGGACCTTAAGGCCTTCCAGTGCCTGAAAGATGCCTATAAGAAAGCTGGGGAAGAGCTGGTCACAAGGGCATGTAGGAATAGGACAAGGGGTGATGGTTTTAAACTATAAAAAGGTAGGTTTAGGTTGGATATTAGGAAAAAATTCTTCAATATCAGAGTTATGGATCACTGGAACAGGTTGCCCAGAGAGGTGGTGGAAGCCCCATCCCTGGAGATATTTTAGGTGAGGCTTGAAAGGGCTCTGAATGACCTGATCTAGAGAAGATGTCCCTGCTTACTGCAGGGGGGGTAGACTAGGTGACATTTTAAGGTCCCTTCCAACCCAACACATTCTATGATTCTATGATTAAAGGTGGGACAATGAGGAAGGGGCAGGGTCTTTTCAGCACATCCTTTCTGGTTACTGCCCCAGTCTGCTGCTTCTCTGAGCACTCATGAAAGTTGAGTTATGTGCAGTCTCCCCAGGCAGAAGACACATAGCACAGAGTAGCAGTTGATGCTCTTTCCAAGCTCCAAGCCTCCTCCTATGCTACTGGGGAAGCCATGAGTGAGAAACCACTGGCCAGAGTTGAGTGTATGGGTAGGGGAAGACAGTCCTTACCTTTTTAGCTTTCCCCTCTTTTTGTTGAACCCCTAAGCTCCAAGGTACCAGTCCTCAGGCCAGCATTCATCAGGTGCCAACACAGCCATGAGATGAATGCAGATTTTGTTCTGGTTCTTATCCAAACCACTTTCTCATCCCTCACCTCTTCTCTTCCAATAAACCCATGGCTTATATCAGCCATCCTTCCAACCTGTTGCTTTGCAGTATTTCTGGGTGGAGGGAGGTGTCTTTGCTCTTGAATTGTGCCCCTCCCTGTCCCAAAGACCACCTTATTTCTCCTGCTTAGATGTGACAATACTGTCTCATCAACCTAAGCCCTCCCTGCATTCCCCACCCTGCCACTGCTCCTGCATGCTTTAGGGTAGTCAGAGTTCTTCTCTCTGTCCATCACCAAGCACGATCTGTCCTTGGCTCACAACTGGGGCTACTGGATGCTTTTCCAGTGGAAATGCTGGATATTTCATTGCATATCCTCCACCTGATACACCATGGTCAAAAGCACCAGCTGCAGATTCTCTGTGTGCCCCACTCCTGGGGGGGTGGGATGGGGAAAGCAGGGTTTCAGATAGCAGCATCTCTCCCCACATAATTGCCCTGTTTAGCTGCACTTCTTTTCCCTACATCACTAAAATCAACAGTTGTCTTCTCAAGCAGTGGCAGAAGGGTCAGGGGCAGCAAATCCATCTACAAAGCACTCCATTTAATTTGTTCTTAAAGTTCACTGTGAATTAAATGCAGCTTCCAGTGAAACCAAGGGAGGCTTGACCGAGGCACAGTCAGATGTAACATCTGAAGAGGCTCCTTAGCCTTGCAAAATCCTGGAAGGCAATTTAAACATGAGAGATAGGCAAGAAGCCCATTCTTGGGGTCTGTAATTAATCACATACAGTTCAAACAGGGAGAGAGAGATGAGTTCCCAGCTTTCTTGGAGTCCAAGATGGATCAAACAGGGAGCAGCAAAAATCTGAGACTGTCAAGGAACAGCCTTAAAGAAGCAAATCCAGCTGAGCAACAACAGCTCAGCCCTGCACTCCTTTAACCTCCCAGGTAATTGGGCAGAAAGTTTAGAGGAAAAAATTCCTGCACTGGCCAGTGAGAAGAAACACAGTTATTTCTTCTTCTTGGCTTTGCTTATGTCTATGGTAATGCTTGTATCCTCTTCAGGGGGTAAGCTAAGCAATATCTGGGACAGAAGAAAGCCCCAGTTAGTATGAGAGCCCATCTCTGGTACCAGCTACTAGCAGGCACCTCAGGGAAGAACATAAAGCTGGTCTGTGCCACTCTGTGCCCATGTTACTAAATGGAGCAGGCACCCACCTTCACATCCACCCAGAAGTGTGCTCAGCTGTGTAAAGCTTTGGTGGCCTGTGGTGCAAAAAGTCAAGCCAGCTGTCTTGTAGGCTTTCTCAGGGATTGAAGACAAAAAGAAATAAAATAAATTAATGAAGAGCTGCTAATTCCCCCCCTGGACTGTCTGAAGAGCCTGCTTTGTAAAGAAGGACAAAGCAAGTATCAAGAATAAAAGGCCAAATCTGATGTAAGAAATTGTGTACAACTATCAGATGAAAAGGCATTGAGTTATCTGGAGTGTGAGAAGAAGGAAGGGAAAGGGGAAGGGGAAAGAAGAGATGAGGAAGAGAAGAGGAGAAAAGAAGGGAAGGGAAGGGAAGGGAAGGGAAGGGAAGGGAAGGGAAGGGAAGGGAAGGGAAGGGAAGGGAAGGGAAGGGAAGGGAAGGGAAGGGAAGGGAAGGGAAGGGAAGGGAAGGGAAGGGAAGGGAAGGGAAGGGAAGGGAAGGGAAGGGAAGGGAAGGGAAGGGAAGGGAAGGGAAGGGAAGGGAAGGGAAGGGAAGGGAAGGGAAGGGAAGGGAAGGGAAGGGAAGGGAAGGGAAGGGAAGGGAAGGGAGGGGAGGGGAGGGGAGGGGAGGGGAGGGGAGGGGAGGGGAGGGGAGGGGAGGGGAGGGGAGGGGAGGGGGAAGGGAGGGGAGGGGAGGGGAGGGGAGGGGAGGGGAGGGGAGGGGAGGGGAGGGGAGGGGAGGGGAGGGGAGGGGAGGGGAGGGGAGGGGAGGGGAGGGGAGGGGAGGGGAGGGGAGGGGAGGGGAGGGGAGGGGAGGGGAGGGGAGGGGAGGGGAGGGGGAAGGGAGGGGAGGGGAGGGGAGGGGGAAGGGAGGGGAGGGGAGGGGAGGGGGAAGGGAGAAGGGAGAAGGGAGAAGAGAAGAGAAAAGAGAAAAGAGAAAAGAGAAAAGAGAAGAGAGAAGAAAGAAGAGAAGAAGGCTCAGGGCCAACCAACCCAATCTCCCTTCTTCAAAGATGAACTGACTCAATGGCTGGCATCTTTCCCTTTGTGGCACTGGTGGGATAACACTTTCCTGACCACAGAAACATCCAGAGCTGAGGGGGCAGGCAACACCCCCTTTCCTGCTATTGCTGGGCAGCTGCCAAACAGCATTTTCAATCACAGCTAAAATTCCAATGCCCTCATTCAAGGCCCTGCTTGCAGGTTTTTTTCCTTCCTATTTCCTTTTTTCCTGTTCCTATTTCTCACCTTTTGGCTTCTGTCTTCTGCTCATCTTTTGAAGAGTAGAGAAGCAAGAGGCCTGGGGAGACAGCGGAGGCAGCAATCTGGGTACAACTTGGGTGAATCCCACAGTGGCTCAGAAATCTGTTTTTCTTTGGCAGCAGAGCTGTTAAGAGGAGTTGGAACCAGAGGCAGAAGCATTGTCTAGCATTGCTATTCTTCTCTCTCCCCTTCAAGCCTTTAGCAACAACTGCAGTTTCCCACCTATTTCAACTAACTTCTCTTTTTCCCCCTAAAGAAAGGATAATTAGCATTTTTTTCGCACTGTCAAATAGGGCTTTCCTTAACAAAAAATTCTTCACAGCTAAGGGGAAGGCTAAGAAAGGATATTGTTAACATTAAAGCCTCACTTAATACTTTACATTTCAAATACTGTAACTGCTTTTTTCCCACACTCCTCCTGCTTTTTCTGAATCTTCAGTATACAGCTTACACATCATTAATAGTGTTGGTTGCTATGGTGTTGGGCAGGTAGAGGTCTCTGTTCTTGAAACCCTGAACTACACTTAATGTTGTACAACAGCAGGGTCATGCCAACACCTTTGACTTTGACCCAATTTTTCCCCAGTAAAATAAAAAGACCAGGTCTCTATCCCTTTTCATTCTTGGGATAGGGTTTGGTTGGGTTTTTTTATTTCCAGCAATGAGAAAAAGGAGTGTGAGAGAGAAAAGAGAGTGATACTAAAAAAAAAAAAAATGGGAGAAAGAAAGAAAAAAAATTAATAGACCCAGTGGAACCTTTAAAAAACCCCCAAACTTCAGAAAAAAACTTTAACTGTTACATCAGGAAATCATGAAGTATAAAAAAAGACAGTCCCCTGAAAAGTTTCACGTGAGATTGTTTCTCATTTTCCTGAGCAGCTAAACATTTTAATAAACTAGGAAATGAGCCTGTAAAACCACAACATCTGACAGCAAGCCCCAGGGGCAGGAACCATTCCTGAAACTAATTTTAACTCAGGTTTTAACATTGATCAGATTTCATGTGGTGAATGTCCCCTTAAGCTGTGTCTCTGTTCTTAGAGAAAACCTGGCTCCTTTTGTAGACTCTGAGAAGCTATTTTCTTTCCAGTGCATTGTCGTCACAGGCGTAACAGGACATTTCTGTCACTCGTTTCTCTGCAGCCCAAGAGATGTCCTGCCCCAGACATCTTTGCATCTGCTCTCAGTTTCTTTATGAGACAAGACATTTCCCACAGAAGTGGCACTTAGCTGCTCCAGCCCAGTCTTAAACCAGTCCCCATGCAACCACTGAAGGACTCGACCCATTTAACATCTGATCTTCAGCCATGCAAAAGGCACCAGGCCTGTTCAGACCAGCTGAGGCCAGGATCCAAAGCGGGCTTCCAGTTTTCCTGCTTTGCTTTTCCCCATGGAAGTGAAGCTGCTGTATCAGTTCCTTCTCCAGGCACGTGAATCACATTTTGCTTTGACTGTCACCAGGACATCTACAGATAGGACTGGCTTTTTAACTCAAAGTCTCAATTGGCAGCAGCTGAAAGTATGAATGGGGAAAAAAAAAAAGATATCTGGGTAGTGTAGATTTCTCTTGAAGACTCTAATTTCTTCTCATAGAAGCATTATTCTTCTTCTGATTTCGTTCAAACCAAACCATTCGCCCTGTGGGGCAGGACTTCTTTATGCCACACCTGTCTTCCAATAGTCAGGTGTCTCTGAGCCACACAGCCCCTAGCTTTTCATAGCTGTGCAAGCCAAGTGCTCTGCATGACTCAAGGAACGGTCACTGGCATCAGCTAGCCCCTATCCTTGCTCAGGCTGAATCCCCAGTTCAAAGGCATGTTGTGCAAGAGAGGAAAGCAAGGTGCTCTGCTGCTTCACAAGCAAGTCAACTGCTGGTAAGAATGGCCAGGCTGGAAAACAGCTCTACGGGGTCCTGCTTCCTGCTTCTCCAGAAATTAAAGTGCTCATTTATTTCTAGGTCTCCCTTTGTAGAGGTAGAAGGTCTTTCTGATGCCTTCCCTTTAAACCTCATGTGTGCTGTGTAGGAGATGCTGGTGCTTGGGAGGAGGGGGTGAGAGGAGGGAATAAGATGGTTGTTTTTCTAAATGGTAGAGGCACAGTGATAGTCACCCTTGGCTCTTCCAGCCCACCAGCAGCAGGCTTAGTCACATCACCGGCATCAAAGCTGAGCAGCTCTTCGGAGAAAGGGCATTTGTCCTTTCATCTGGAGATTACAGGAATCCTCCACAGATCCTAGCAGTGTGTTCTGAAACACTCTTTCAAGAGAAATACCTGTTTGTGGCACCACCTGCCATTTAAAACAGCCTCTTTGCCTTCCAGCTTCCCCTGCAACGCTCTCCCTCAGCCACTGAGCCACGCGTACAAGGAGAAAATTGTGCCCAAGTTCATTGCCCAGCAAGCAGAACTGCCCAGCTTTCATACCAGGCTCTGTACGGAGACAAAGCCTCTCCGCTGGCATGCCAGAAAGCTTGTAACCTATTTGGGCCTGTTCCTTCACCCTTTTGTGCTCAGCAGGGACAGAATGGAGGCAGAAAGCTGCTCTTAGCATCTGGAGGAAAGAAACACAGAGACAAAAAGCTCTTTGCCTTGGCTGTTTCCATTCCTTCATGACTTAATTTTTTTTTGGTCAGGGCACAGAGAAGATTATAAAGCTGTAACCTCTAATCCGCTCCTGAGCGCTCCTTCTCCGTCTCTTCCTTTCTCCTCTCTTTCAGCCAATTCTAATCCTTTATGTCTCCTCTCTCACAGGTAGGAGTTGGAGTCTAATCTCAAACGACAGGTTGGTAATTAGAGCAAGAGATTATCCTGACCCCATATCAAGAAGGTAAAAGGAGAGGAATAATGTGGGGCCATACAAGATCAAGGCTTCAGTGTTCAGTGCCGGAGCCATCCTCATCTCTGATGGAGAAATTCCTGATTCTTTGTACTTCCTGCCCATCTCCCCTCTGCTGAGAAAGGACAGTGCCTTTCCAGCACTCATTCAGTACAGAAATGGTCACATTTTCCATTCCTATAGATGCTGACTAAGAAGAGACTCAGGCAACGGCCTGTGGCTGGGAAGGGTGGGTGGTAGGGAAAGCACAGGCAGATATGGGGGAAGAGGGCTGCTCAGGGAGGCAGGAGCCATGACATGCTATCAGCCATCCTCAGATGGGCACTGGTTACCCATACCCAAGGCATTCCTAGTCTAGCATGATGAATACACAACCAAGAGCAGCAGCAGGTCCCTGTCTCTACCCAGATGCCCAGCAGTCACTGCCCAGTCCTTGATCAGCTCAGGAAGGCATATACTGTTCTCATGGTTTGCACGTATCCCAGCACAGATGGAAAGCCCATCCCTGTGTCCAGCACATGTTATCCATCTTTGGGACAGATCTTGTCTTTTTTCCTGTGTCACCAGTATTCAGTGAGGACCAAAAAAGCCATCACACGGTCCCAAGACCACCATAGAAAAGGGGAAATTGGGAGCATCAAGCTTCTTCAGTGTCCCAGCCCCTGCATGCACAAGGTGAATGTATGTCACCAGGATGCACTGTAGATGAGGCTCAGGAATCACCAGCCAACAGCCTGTAGGCACCAGGAGGTGTCGGGATAGAGATGGCAGTGGAGTGATCGAAACCTGCCGGGGAGGAAGTGAAGAAAGATCAGGTTACAGTGTTTACACCAGTGTGCAGACAGGGAACGGAAGGCCTCTCCCTCAAGTCCCATCCTACATCAGGTACCCACCCTGCACTACGGAGCTCCAGGACTGGCTGATCACCTCAAGATGTCTTTTCCCAGCAAAGGGAAGCAGCCAACCCTCCCTCCAGCACATAAAGCCTGAGCCCTGATCACAGGCAGGGAGATGGGCACCAGACCAGCCCCAGCTACACGGTTCTGTTGATGCTCTTTTCACCACCTAGCTGCTCCCAACCCCTGCTATCTCCAGCCAGATGCTTCCTACTCATGCTCTGCAAATAACAACTTCAGATTTGTTCACTCAAAGCAGAGAAGGTAAATCAAAGAACACTTTTGTTTGCAGTCAGCCTGAAGTGAACCTTTTTCCTTTTTCCCTTCAGTTTTCTCAGCAAAACAAAAAAGGAAAAAGCAAGCAGAATTTCCTTTCCTGTGTTTAAAAGAACATCTCTGTTCCTGTCCCAGAGGTAAAAGGTTAGCTTGTTCGGTCTCAAAATGTGAAATAAATGGGAATACTTTTGACTCAGGAGTTGTCCAAATAAAATGTTTTGGTACTCTTTTTCTTCCCACTCATACAAAAGGTTTGCAAACTTTGTAAATGTTCACAAACAGATTAATGTTGGTATGCCCCTCACCCAATAAGCCATGTGACTGCAAGGTTTCTGTCCCTCACTCTAGACCTCCTGTACCCTGTTTGGCTGCCTGTCCCTCACAGCCTATTGCCTGAGGGCTCACACCGCAGCAACACCTCACACCCCGTACCTTGAGGGATCCTCTCGGGGTGAGAAGGGGCCGCTGAGTTCAATGACATTGAGCTTGTTCTCAAAGACACCGTAACTGAGGGTGACCTGCAAAGAGGGGTGGTGAGAAAGGAGCAGGGAGGGTGAGGTGAGTTCAGGAGTAAGGAACTTGATTTGGGCGACAGAGGCTCCCTTTCTGGTTCCTTCTCTGCTGGCTTGGCCTCTGCCTTCCACATCTCTCCTATCTTCCTTCCCATGACAGTCCACTGTGCTAGTCCTTTGCTTCTCCAAGCCCACTACACCATTTTTTATCTCCTCACACAAGGCAGACATGCTGTCATGTTAAAGGTCCTTCACCAGTCACTAATAACCTCTGCTTGACCTTGTGCCATGTTCCCCCTCAGATGTCCTCAGTGCCCCCATCACTCCCTACATATGTGCTCCCCACCCCTGACTCCAGAGGCACTGTGACTGGCATTTGTGCTGCAGGCAACATCTGCTCCTTATTTTGAAGAATCATTTGTCAGGAAAGCCTCCCCAAAAGAGCAGATGATTGACTCAGTCCATGTCAGTGCCACCAACGGAGCAATGCTCCTGCAAGCTCTCCTCTGCTTCCCCTTCCTCACACCTCTCCCTTGCTCCATTTCCCCTCCTCACCTGCTGAGTGATCCGAGATGGGGGGATGAGCTGCAGGTTCTCCAGGTGGGAGTGGAAGAGAGCATTGGGCAGCAGTCGCCCACCAACTTTGCACTCAATGATGTAGCCCACGGTGCAGTCATCTGGCAGGCGGATAAGCTCTGACGTGCTCAGGAAGCTCCTGCCACTGGAAGAGAGTAGGGCTGCATGAGTTAGGAAAAGGGTAAGGGGGGACAGAGGCATCCACTCGAAGGGACATAAATGAAGGACTTAACCAGAGTAAACCTTGGAACTAGGCAAGAAATCCTTGAGTTCCACCTGCAAAGATTTGGGAATGTTTGTTCTTTGACCACTCCCAGCCCAGCCATCCCATTAATTGTTTGGTGCTGTCCCTGATACACGTCCAGCTCCTCAGTGAGCTGATGCAGACAGCTGGCAGACTTTGCCAAGGCACTTTTCTACCTGTTTGGTGAGTCACACAGAGTTTCTGGTGGGTCAGACAAGCCAGCACAAGAGAAACAGTGAAACCACATAGCCAGGACTAGAAGGGAGAAGAAGCAGGACAATCTCATGCAGCTTGAATAAGCCATCCATGGCTCTACTGCAGTGTAACGCCACACATTTGGCCATGCTTTGATGAGAGGCTAAACCAAATTTTAAGGCTCTTGCAACTGGAAGCAGCTACACAGCATGAAGCACTGTCTACTGTAACACCTCTCAGGTAGTTCAAATGTGTTTTAAGCACTTTAACACAGCAGTGGCACACTGTATGCCAGGTTAGGCATTATCTACCCATGCTACTTTCATTTTACCCTAGATCACAGATCATCATCCTCCTGTCTGGGTCTGCCATAAAATGCATATCACAGGCTTCAGCTAAACCAGCCACCTGGTGTGGATTGAATCTGTCTTTCTGAGCATGCAGAGATCTGGTTACAGCTGGCACAGCCATTGCCCATCTGTGTATGTGCACATAGGCTGCATAACTTAGGGCATCATGGAAAACATCATCCTACTTCTTGTAGGCTGGGCTAACACAAGATCCTGGGACCTACCTCTATTCTTCATGCACCAAGCTGAGGAAATAACAGTGGTCACTGTAAGAAGCTGAAGAGGGTTTGGGATGGGAGAATGGGAAATTAACTCAGAGGGAGGTACAGGAGTTTGGAAAGAGGCAGATTAAGGGGAGAGGAGATAGGCAGACAGGGAAAGTACTTAAGAAAAGCATCAGAGGAAGCTGAAAGGGACAAGGAGGAGTCGGGGTGGGGGGGGAATAATCAAGAGCTGAAAGGAGTTGGGGAGAGAGGAGTATATCATCCTACAATCACATTTGCTGATGTGCCTGCTCTTGCCTCTTTTCAATGAAGTGCCCAGTCGACCCAACACATTCCTCCTCTAGTCCCATGCAACAGTCTGCACCCTTGCCTTGCAAGCACCACAATCACAAATCCAGGTCTGACACTGCCAGGAATTAACATGCAGCCATGTTCCTTGTCCCCAAAGGCCCCCACCACACCAGCTTCACTCACCAGCGTCACAGCTCACCTGGCCCAGGGCACCATCTTGTTCGCCAGCGTGTGGCTGATGCAGAACCCAGCCCCTCCTGTGGCAAACCAGAAGCGCACAGCTTTCTGCAGAGAAACAGCAGAGAAAATCAGTGTCAGAGGCTCAGATGATACCATACCCCCTGAGATGGGAATGCTGGAAATCCAGCTTTGATGCCAGGATAAACGCAGCTCTATTGTCACTCCAGAACCCCAACTGCTGCCCAGAAGAAGGACTTGCCAGAAGTACAGCGTGGATTTTGACCTCCTCATATTTGGAATGGCCAAGCTCCTGCTGGCAGCAGCAGGTGGGCTGCTCAAGACAGGCTTATCTCCCAGCAGACAGGTACCCAAAGGTGCAGCAGCAACGTGGGACTCTTCCCCTAGTTAGACTGCACTGACTCAACACTTACAACCACGTTCAAACAAGACTGATAAGTTTTCAGCTGTTGCCTGCTGCTCTTGAGACCTGCCTCTCCTTGGGATATATCTACAGAAAATGAGCCAGAGCACTAGAAACAACCCATCACCCCCCCCACCACAGCAGCGAGCGGTACCGTCTGGTTGTTTGGCAGCGTTTCAAAGGCTCGGATGGGTCGGCTGAGGCTGGGTTTCCCCAGGTAAACATCCCACGTTGCAGAGTAGGAGGACAAGAGCTTCAGGAGGGCCCAAGGGTTCAGGTAGTTGTCATCATCAAAATGGCAAAACCAGCTGGGGAGATACAGGAACAAAGACACAAGAGGTCTGAGTTAAGGAGGGTGCCTCTTGCTCCCAGGGGTCCCTCCATGGAAGCCCTGCCTCACCTCCGGCCGCTGGCCAGGAAGGCATCGAATTCAGCGGCCATCTTGCAGGAGAGGGCCAGGTGACTGTGCTCGGCAGAACAGTTGGTGAAGATCACATGGTCACCTGCTGGGAGAGAGAAAGCTGTGTCCCAGGAACAGACCACTTGGCACAGTCACAGGGAGGACCCTTGGGTGGGAGGGAAGAAGGCTGTTCACAGCTAACCCCCTCACGGCCCCCCGAGACAGGCATCAGAGCCCACAGCTACTCAGGCCCCATCCTTCCCCCACCAGGTGATGAAACCTGGAGAAAGTCAAGCATCTTGGCCAAGGCTAGGACTCCTGGTAATCACACTTCCACC
>NW_028168536.1:0-208000 GCF_964237585.1 Gallinula chloropus | reverse complement strand
TTTAATAATGAATGACAGATTCCAAAAATGGTCTATTCCTCCTGAGGATGGAAATATGCAGACCAAGGTATCTGTTTGACCAATTTAAAGAATACAGAGGTTAATAGTCTCTATAATTGCCAGAACCTGTGATGAGTACTTAAAGCAAACAGTCAACTCTTGCAACATATGGTATCTATAAATTACACCATGATGTGAGGAGTGGGAGTTGATTTAGTATATTGTTTTGATGATTTTGCATATAATTATAGGATGTGAATTTTCTCCATCTGCTTTAACACTTTACAGTTATTCCTAAACACGTTGGAAAAGATTTTTAAGTGTATCATCCTTAGAATTAACTATATTAAACATGATACTGTAATAAATGCCAATGCATTGGTTTTAAACATCTGATTCACAGTAAAGTAAAGATTTTCTTCGCTTTGGAAGTTTGACAAAACTTTTAACCTCTTTCAACTTTGTTTTTGTTTATTATTTAGATGACAGTGGTTCAGAGAGATGTAAATTGAGATTGGATTCTGAACGTGCTAAAATCTTTAGGAAAAAACACTTCTGTCCTTCAACAGATGAGGCAGATAAGGGAATGGAGGCATGAAGAAGCAAACATTTTGTGCCTTTATCAAGGCAAAAACTAGCCAAGTACAGATTAACTACTAAACCACTGCAGTGATCAAGCTTGTTGGCAAAAAGCACCTCCCAGCTCACCAGACTCTGAGAGGTATAGCCTTGTGCAAATTAGCAATTTCCTTTTATAATTTTTTCAAATGTTAACAAATGTTGCAATCCTTTTCTTTCAACACTGAGTAGTGCTGATTATAAATTAGAGAATCTCATCAGCATGTCTGTTTCCCTGCTTCATCCATTTCTCCTCTTCACATGCTGTCCCCTCCATTCTTTCCTTTCCTGTAATGTTTTCTTTCCCTGCAGGGTCCATGCTGTGTAATGTCTCCACCCCTCTTTCAGTTAGCACTAGAACTGTAAGTACTGACGTTTGAGAGTTGAAAGAACTTAAGTGTAGGAAATTCTGAGGCAACCATAGAGTGCTCAGAAGAATTACCTCCTTCCCAGAAACTGAAGGGTTTACATATTGCTACTCCTAAAACACGAAAGCCCACAAAGTCTCAATTCTCTTTAAGCACTTCTAGTTTAAAGTTGTTTTGATTTCCATAAAAGAAGTAAGACTGGACCACCCTTCTTGCTTAGCAGAAGTAACTTCTGTACATAAATCTGACAGACTTTGAAACCACAGTTGTTCTTCAGAGAACTTTAAATTATGGACTCAAACAAAACCAGATTCTAAATTAGGAAATGTTTCTGCCAGATTTCAATATATAATGCAAAATTGGAACAATTCGTAAGCGTGGTGTTACATTCTTTAGTCTGTGCAATGTCCTAGCTGATCATAAAAAGTGCTATATATGATAGCCAAACAGAAGCCTGGTAACGTTTTGGGAATGCTACATTCTATTATAACATACTCAGTGGAAAAGGATACGATTGAGAACAAGATACCTGGGACAAAATCACTGTAAAAACGACACTTTTATATGCAGAAAGGAGCCTCACTAGATTGCCTGGTAAGAAAATGTCCAAATTTTATATTCCTTTCAAACCATATTTCTACTAAGAAATAAATTCAACTTGTAATACAAACCTTAGCCTTGCAATACCGACCTTAATACTCAGTGGCAGCACTGAAAATCCAAATAATTCCAAGAGCCATCAGTAACAAGGGTAGGCCTCTGAAATACATATCCTAACAGATAGAAGCAAAATATTTGAGTTGTTTTGAAATATCTCTTTTTAGTGAAAATGCACTGAGATTGTGTTGGAAAGTAGTGCCACTTTCCTGTCATTTATTTGAGTGTAAAACTTGTAAAAAGACCGCTTGGTTACACTGACAATCAGATGAAGTATTCTTGTTACTTATGGTCATTAAACATTTCTGTAATCATCTCTAAATTAGGAACACCCATTAACATGTATATTTGGAGATGCTAATGTTGCCAGCATTGTTCTTTGTGAATACCTTTCACACAGAAAAGCAAAACTCATGTAATCCTGAGCAGAGTTTTCTATGAAAAATAATGCTGAATACCACCCACAGATTGGAGAACTTCCATTTAAGTCACTCTCTTCTCATTTACAACCATCACTCGTAGAACATATATTCCAAAACAAATGCAAAGATTTGTGGCAAAACTAGATCACCTAGAATAATAAGTATTAGGTTTAAATATAAGCTGTCCTGAGCCTGAGTGACAGTCTGGTTTTACTGCCTAATAATTCAGAACTTGAAATGTGCAGTGTGGCAGATTTTACCTAGCTAATAATAAATAATTGTTCTACTCCATATTGGAAAAGCTTTGGAACAGCTTGTTATGAACTTAACTTCTCAGCAGCAGAAATTGGTTTTACCTTCCATCAGCAGAGAAATAGCTCAAGGAAGGAGCATCTATGTGTTGACATAGATGTGCCCAAACACTACAAAAAATACCTTTCTGAAAAATAATGACAATGCCAGTAAAAGAAGAAAGAAGCCCCCAATTCCACTCCAGTTTTCTATTTCTTTGCCTTGTAAAAGACAGCACCATGACCTTCCTTAAGAGCCTGTTTATTTATTTGTCCATTTATTTGAGTAATTTTGCCTCTCCAAATCCAGGAGAGCTCTGTTGTTTTTATTCTGAGATATTCCCTTGATTCCCTATTTGATACTCTTTCTTCTAAAATGTTAAAGTGAAATTCAAAGCAAAACAAGGATGCCTTGCTCACTAATTTTTACAGTTCCTTAAATACATAGCCTGCAAATATGATAATTTGTGCCAACCAAAGTTCCCAGGTGTTTTAATGTTATTCTTATGAGTAGTATTTTAGACCTCTGTGCTTCTGAAGAAGATGGTCCAGCCTTGCATATAGATCCAAATTGTTATTCAAGTTATGCTTTTGTATTCTGACACATACCCTGTCACAGAACACTGATGTGAATGAATAATACTGCATGATGAATACAGAAAATCTTTCTAAAGTAAAACAGCAGACCAACCAACCAAATCAGAAAGGAAAAATCAGTGAAAAGGGTAAAATAAAAACATCAAAAGAAAATAAAAATGGTGAAAGAAGCCAATGGATGTTAAATTACTGCTTTCTGACTTCTGCTTCTTAATAAATACCGTTTCTAGAAGGTCCTCTTATGTGAAGAGGGTTGTGCAGTGGAAAGCCAGGCCCTAACTCCTACTTTCCTAACTTAAACAAGAGGAGCACCCATAAGCAGCAGCAGAGCTATTATCTTTGAGTAATTTCATTTGTGTATAGATGTTCTGCTAGAGACTGATGTTACATAACTGTAGGAAATCTGTCCAGGTTTGACATATATTCCAAAACACATACTATATCCTTCACTGCATCATAAAATTTGCAAACCCACACTGGAGCTAAACATAAATATTATACTGCTGTGTTTTACCTGGGCACTCCGTATTTATTGTGACAAGGGGATAATGCAGCTTTCTGTGCATGACAGCTATTCCTGACTACATTTAAGGTTTCCTTTTCTACTGCAACAGATGTGGAAGAGCCTTGTGCTTACTTTTCTTGCAATACTGACCACTGAAAAGCTATCTGTGCCAAAAAATCTCACATCATGGTAAACGACAGTGGTCTTCAAATATATACAAGATTGCTGAAGAGAGGAAAGAGGTAAATTGCTTTCCATATCTGGAACACGTGTGACAAGACCTAAGTTAAAGCAAGGTTGAAATACCTCAGAAGACTTTCTGCCTTTAAGGAACATATTGCTGTGGGACACTGTGGAAGCCCCATGACAGTATCTGTCAGGTATGCACAAGGTGCACTTGCTTTTGGCTTGAGGAAAGAAAGGGAGTAGATAATCTCTTCACATTCCTAGCAGCTGTGTTTTCTATTACTCTTGTTAGTGGGACATTGGAAAGAAATCATGTGTGATTTATCTGGGTGCCAATAGATACACTAGTTTCTTTGCATTTCAATGATTAGTTGTTCTAATGCAAACTTCCCAAAACTTTATACTACGATTGGTGAGACATTTTGCACAACTATGACATTGTTAAAATCTGTTTTCTAAAGCCACTTTGAAACAACTTTCAATCAAAATGCTTATTTGGTTTTTTTGCAAGTTTCTTAAACATATTAATTAAAAAAACCCTTTTGATTTATTTTGTGTGTGTGTGTCCATGCAATAAATCCCCTATTACTATGTCAAATTTTAGTTCCTGTTTCCCTTCAGATTTGGAAAGAAAAAAAATTAATTGCTTATGAACACTACCATCACTGTAGATAATGACATCTTAAGAGACTGATGGTAACAGGTATGTACAGGGATGGTAAAATACTGTAGCTCGTTTGTGACTGATTAGACATGTTTGTTGACTCGACATGGGATGATCATAGGCTGTGCTATTTTTTCTAAATGAGATTGTATAACAATGTTGATGCTTTTGTAACATTTTAGAATTTTCAAAAGCCATTGAGTCATTTTTTCTTTTTAATACAAGAAAGCTAATTTTCTCATTGATCTTTTGTAGAACTAGCAAAACATAACTCCTATGAAAATTACCCACATTTAACTGGATAATTAATTTGCAAAAGGGAGGATCTGGTCCAAGAAGCAAATTAAACAAAGTGAGAAACCTAAGTAGTTCAGGAGGGGAGGGAAGGAGGGAAATGAGTGATAATTCAAATTTGCAAGTCAAATCTGTGGCAGATGACAACTGAAGGTCACAGTAACCTTGCAGAATATGACATATAAAACCTTGGAGTATTGTTCTTAAATGTTTCCCTAGGGGAACAACAGTCTCTCAAACAGTGGGAATGTTGCACTTACTTTTCTGAAGAATGTTTTTCTGAACAATTCAAGGCAAACCCATACTTAGGTTCTGTTAAGTCCTCTTTGTAGTGTTGGCATATCAACACAAATTTGAGTTTTGTCCAAATTTTGACCTTCACGTGGTTTTTGCTCTTCCAGACTTGAATATTCAATACAAATTGAGTCTTTTGTTCCTTTTCATTTTTACCTAAATCCTGGAATTAAAAAGTATGATGCTGAGCCACATTGACCTTAACTGTGTTTGCAGCACTTACTGAAACTCTAGCTCTGAGGACACCTGCATTTTTCTGAGGGGTTGCAGTTGACTTGAGAGATGCCAAGATTATACCATTTCTGTTACTCATGCATATATCAGCAAGAATGTATTAATGCCTGTGAGACGATCATGCTGAGCCAGAGTCACAGGTTATAGGAGCTAGAGGCATAGATTTTACCTTGCAAGCTGGATCTCTCACTACTTAAAACCTACAGATCCAGAGCATGCAATTTGATGTGTGACAAAAGATTATTATTCTGAAGATTTGTCATGGTCTTAAGAATTTAATTTCTATCAAATAGTAGGTGTAAAAATCCTGTTCCTGAAGTAATTATAGGGCTTGAAAAGGGACACAGTTCATACAATATATTATTTTACTCTGATTTCTAATAACTTGAACAATGGGGGGAAAATCAAATAACATGAAATAAAAATTCCTAAATTTCAGTTTGACGATAGTTTTTTATTGCCACTGGGAAAATTAAAATTAAAGGGTTAATTTAGAATGTATCAATGTATTTATATCAATAAGATTCCATAAAAGTGATGTATTTCACATTTGAGACAGGAAATTTGTTCTGTCTAAAATGAATAATTTTAAATAATTTCCAGTTCTTCCTATTCTTACTTGGACTAGGACTACCTGTCTTCCAAAAGAAGGCCTCATAGATGTTAACAACAGTTCTTAAAAATAAAAGGCATAATAGCTATGTGTTTATACAGAACATCAGAAAAATGTTCTAGAAAAAGTGAATTATTTGAAAAGCAACTTTTGGGCTTTCTGAATGGGATCTTACCCTCTTTTTGGAATGAGGACATCAACAGAGAAGTATATGCAGAAACCTCAGAGGGAAATCCTTTAGAAAGGCACTTCTCACACAAGCAACTTTGAAGCAAGCAACACACAGGCACTGATTTGCTTCTGACTATGACCTAAGGTTTTCCATTAGCAGATGACAGGTATCCTTCTCCCATTTTCACTGTGTTAAATTGTTCACTTCACTGTCTCCTGCAGTACAGATTTACGGCTATATGCTGTGCACTCTGTGTATCAAATGTAACCGTCCTTTGCTCTCGAAAATAGAGCACTGCTGTAGCAACATGCTGGAGACAGCAGACCTGCTTATATGAGGAACTGCAAGGCATAATTATTTCTTTACCTTGCTGTGTATTTTTGAAGATCAGTGTAATGCCTCCTTTTGAGAGACAAAAAAAAAAAAGAGCCTGGTGTTCAGCTTGGGCCAGACAGTCTGAGCTGTTTAGAGGTAGAGGAAAACTGATTGGGGAACAGGACTTTATCCACTGTGATTGCACTGGTTTCACATTGCTGAACTGCAAAAAGATTAAACCAAAAATGTTTGACTGAGCAATTAATAATTATCCAGTAATCCTCATCCAGCAGGGCTTGTCTTGTTGCTGCCTAGCAGGCAGAAGTGTAGATACAGTGTTTCAGAAGACTTCCCTATTGTAAAGATGCTTTTCTACACACTGCCATGCAGCAAAGGGAATTCTGTGTTGCATGTCTTTCAGACTCAAAATTTTCATTGCATAAACTATTGGTTATTTTCCCTGCATAAATTTTCTCTAGTTTCTGCACATTCAAGTATTTTTTTCTATTGGTAGTAAGTTGTAATCCTATACAAAACTGTAACCTTAAATTACTATTTTTGTTTTTATCCAGTTGCAGAGAGAATGATGAGAAAAATAAATCAATGTCCGCTAATGTGCTATAAATCTTGGGGGATTTCTGGTGGGCTTAAGAGTGTCCTTGTAAAATAATGCTCTGATTGCACAGAGAAACGTCAGCCTGGGTAAATTATCTGAATAAAAGTGGCAGATAGATGTTATGGTAGTTATTCTTGAGGTCACCTTGAAAGCTGTGCCAAGAACAGGCCACGGTCCCAGTCTCACACTAAATACCAAGAAGAGCAGAAATTTAAAACATGCTTTCATTCTGTTTCTTCTTGTTTTTTAAAGGAAAGCCCCGAAGGGTGGGTTTTGACTGCAACATGTACTGTAAGGTCCAGATAAATTATGCTCATGTAGTGTGACCGTAGGCCTGTCAGTCAGTCAGAATTGCTGCTTCAGGTAGTATGGCACAAACAGTAGAGCTCTGTGAAGTACTTAACAGCTGCTAATTCAAAGGTATCAGAACAAGGTATTTATAGGTCTGAAATGTGATGGACAGGAACACAATATCTGCTGGTGCTAGACAAGAGTAGGGAACATACCATGGATGTCAGTAATGCAAGCTCACCTTGCCCAGCTGTGTGATGAGGAGAAGCCAGGTCTGCTCACTCCACTCCTCTGCAGCACCTGACCTGCTGTGGGTTTATCCAAACATGGACAGGTATATCTTTCTTTTCATGGCTACATAAAGAAAACAGGAATCTTTTTTTTGCATGTAACCATTGTTGAGCTTCACTATGCATGTAAGAAGAGGAAGGTTTACATGTTTCTTGCTCCTGCTCCCCAATTCCATTGTTCCCATCAGGCACTGAAAGTGAAATAAGGCAGTGCAAAAAAAGACGACAGGTGCTACAAAAGGAAATGCATACAATTCCTTATTTCACAAAGGATATATGTGTTATTGACAGTAACAAAGACACAGTACTAGATCTAACCCACCCTCATACACTAAGCAGGATCAAGCATACTATCAGTAGACCATGGCCACCTGTTTGCAAACCATATTTTACCAAAACAAAGAACTACAGCAACAAAATATTAAAATCTTTGGACACTGTCCATGAAAAGTGTTTTCTGTCCTGGAGAAGTTTTTTTCTTTTATGGAATGCAAATTAAAGATATTTTTATACACTGGAAAAAAATAATAATTTACTCTCTGGCGCTGTCTGTTCACCAAACAATTATCAGTTATATACCAAACTATAGATCCTTTCCCCATTTCCATACTACTTAAACTTTTTGTTTCATCTTTACTTGCAAATCAAATCTTCCAAATAATTCATTAATGTTCCCTGAGTTTGGTTACACACTATTGTATCTGATGAAGTGTCAATCCATTCCTCCTTTGTCCACAAAGCCAGGTACTCTAAAAGGTGTTCAAGGCCAGGTTGGATGGGGCCCTAGGCAACCTTGTCCAGATCATGCCTGGAAGGTGGTGGCCCTGGCTGTGGCAGGGGGTTTGGAACTCTGTGATCTTTGGGGTCCCTTCCAACCCAGACCATTCTATGATTCTATGATTCTATGATATGGTCTTAGGAAATCCAAAGAGCTGTTACCCTTGAAACTTTCTGATATTTTCAAATTCAAAAAAAATCAGTTGAGGAAATAAAAAATACGTGCATTTATGTGAACAGCTATGGGAATGAAAACTATTCTGTAATTTCCCATTGTTGGGAGTTTTTGGTTTGGTTTTTTTTTTCAATGTAAGGAATGTAAGGTTTGCTGTCCTGGGAATACTTTGGACATTACAGTAAAAATGTATTTTGGACATTTGGTAAGTTTCAGGGGATAATTGTGGCTAGTCAGATATCAGGAACAGGTCAAGGTTATGCCTTATAAAGTTATTCTCATTTTATTTCAATATTTTTAAAATGCTATCTCCTCTGGCATGCATCATTTTTTCCACCTAAAATTTAATTTATTAAATATTTGAATCCAGACAGCTTTTACATATGCCTTTTTGGTTCTTTGTTTTCCGAAAGATTAGAGCACAGATACTACTGAATGTTTGAATATTCTTTGACTCCTGCTTAATTTTCTCTCCTACTGTTGTGCACCAAACCTATGTTTTGATTTTCTCTTTCTGCATTTAGGGAATCTTATCTTGTTTCCTTTTATGTTCTTGTGCTTTTCTGATCTTATCCCTGAGGGGCTTGAGCTGTTCCTTTATATCCACGTTTAGACCTGTAATCTTCTTTTCACTTTTTGTTTCATTCTTTTTGAATTTTCAGGTCACTGGAGAAATTCTGATGCTTCCACAATAGTTTCTGACTATTCTGCCATTCGGTGCTTCACTGCTGTGTAACCCACCACTATGCATTAAATATCTTCTCTTTCACTAACTCCCAGCAGCTCTGCACTCCCTTGCCCTTAAAACTTTTTTTCTCTTCTCAGTAGACTATTCCCAGTACTCCTCGAACAGGTTGAAGTTTGCCTTCCCTCTCAGCCATCGCTTTCCTGCTCTTTTACCTTCATATTAATATTACTTCCCACAGCTTTTCTGTAATCTTTCACAATTTCTGTTGCTGAATGTACCCTTTGTTTACGTGTTCTGTTATTTTTGATAGTTGAAGCAAGATCTAAAACAGGAGCTCCCTTTACTCGCCAAAACAAAAGCTGCTCCCAAAAGATTCTGTGGACTGACTGTACTATCCTGCTTTGCTCCTTAGGTAGCTCCGAACAATTGCAATCTCATTTTCCTGCGAAGGCTTTGATTTTAGGAATATTGAGTCACTGCTCAAAAAATACGTAGCTATCTTCCCCTTTTCTAGTATTAATGTGTGAAAAAGTACACCTTTGATAGATGGTACACGTTCCTCTCTTGCTCTCACATCTTTGCATCTTTTTTAACAGTAATGGACCCCTGTGGTTTAGCTCAACAACTTTCTGGGATGCCATTTTCATTAGGTTTTGATTGTGCTTTTATAGTTCTTTCTGCTCACACCCGTTCCGGGGTAGCTGTGTGGTAAAGTCCTAAAGGCTGGTCTACTACTTGACCCTCTCATGACTCTACTCATTCTCCTTTGCCTAAAATCAGATGGAAAAGTAGGCTTTTGTGTTCCCCCCATGCCCTTCCCCTCTGAGACTGTATCACTAATCTTATCTCTATTTAAAAGTCTCCTTCCCTGTGAGCACTCCAAGATATCCTTCCTCCTCCTTTTTGCATGGACATTCAATCTTTTTGCTGCCTATTTTGCATAATGCCATGCCAGACATCATGACACCTGTTTACTCTCCTCGGTCTTCTGAAATGTTGATCTCTGAATCACCTGTCTCCATCGGCCTCTAGGATCTTTATCACACTGTGCTGTCTTCTGTTCTTCCACCACTGTGCTGTCAGATGCTTGCAGTCTCTGTTATGCTGCGTAGGATTCTATGTAGCAGTATCATTAGGCCCATCTAAATAAGTAACATGGTGAAGTAAACCAGAGAAATACCTTGTTTGTCTGTCTTATGGGTACAAGCACGGGCAGGCTCCTTCCTGAAAGGATGTGCAGTCTGCACTTTAGGGTAGCCAATGTCAGGACCTTCCAAAAGACCTTTAGGTAATGACTTTTCTTTGTAAATAATCTTAGGTACCAGCACAGGCAAGAAGTGGTCTAGGGATACTGTTCCTGTTTTAGACGGTTCCACATGTGAGTGCTTTTTCTTTCAAGAAAAGGTAATAATAGAAAACTAAGAATAGAGTGAGTCAGAACAGAATTAAAATACAGTCTTGACTTTCTTGCCTCTTAGCCCCTCAGGAAATCACATGCTGATTGTACAGACAGCCTAGTGTTTTCTAAGTTCCTTTATTTTGAGTCCTTTCTGGGAAGCAGAGTGATTATGCCTTTGCTGTTGCAGGGACAGGCAGCTGACTCCCACCCTGGAAGCACTGGAATAAGCAGAACTTCAGTACAGCAAATACCTCTGGGGCAGAGTAATTATGTGATTTGAAATATGCCTTCTGCTCCAGTCTATATTCAATTTCAGCTCATCTCAGTTTTTTGGCCACTGGTCTCCTATGGTGATGTCCTAGGTGCAGAACAACAGACAAACATGGGCTAAGAAGAGCATATTTTTAACATTTTATAAATGTGCAGCTGTACAATTTGACCAGTTTCCTGTGGTTTTTCACTGAACATGCCACATCAATGTACTTTTGAGGAGTAAAGGATGAGTTTCTCTTGTTTCTAATCATAGTGCCATATTTTATTAGGTATTGTATTTGGCAATGTTTACATCACTGTTAAAATTGTGTCAGCAAAATCAGTACTTTCAATTTCATAAGCTACAGGGGGTTTTGGGTGTGGAAACCAATCACAACACTTTGGTTTGATTTGAAAATAAATTTGAAAGCCCCCCTCCCTGGCAGTGTTCAAGGCCAGGGATGGGGCTTTGGGCAACCTTATCTAGTGGAGGGTGTTCCTGCCCATGGCAGGAAGGTAGGAAGTAGATGGACATTGAGGTCCCTTCCAACCCAAACCACTGCATGATTGCATGATTATAGTCTCCATCAAACATTAGTATTTCTTTTATTAAAATAAAATATCCATTTAGGTTTTTAAATGTTTTATATTAACCATGACAAACTAGAGCTGAAGTATTCTTGCTTTTTGTGAAGCTTTTTAAATTTTCCATAGGTCAGTAAAAAAAGGTGAAACAAGAATAGGGTTCAAATAAGTAATTTGAAAATCAACAGATATTTTAACATTTGCCGTTAGTACCATATTTCTCATGCATTACCTCTTGCTAATTTGGCTAAGTTTGCATTGAGATTGATCTTTTTAATATATACTGGTACTGCTATTCATGCTAATTTTGATGATTTAATTTGACCCATACAGAAAGCCACCTTTCTAGGGCATTTCAGAAGTTGTCACAGCTGCCTGCAAGCGTACTCTGCAGTTTAAGGTTAGTATGCTGAAGAGTTAGACCCTGGAAATGTCCATTCAGACTGAGGCCTCACACTTCAGTCACACACTTAAGACTCCTGCAAGAGTGCTGACTGTATAATTTATTCCTAATTATCTTGTGCAATGACAGTGGCAGAGGGATCACACTGAGCAGTATCTAGGGTAGGGTTTGCCTCTTCTAATTGCCCTGAGTATTACCTGCTTACAGAGAAACCTGCTGCTCCCTGAGTGTGGCCGTATCTGGTTCCTAATTGCCAGCAATTCCTTAGCTCCTTGTGTTTGCTTCAATCTGGATGCAGTCGACTTTAATGCCAGTGTTAGAAGTATTATAAAATCTCTCTATATAATTCCTCTTTAATTAGCATCTTATTATCTTAAATTGCTTCAACATTTTTATTTTATTTTTTTTTCTAAAGCTCCTCCATTCTTTTAGTAATACCCTTTGTGTACAACTGCCTGAGTATTTCACCACTGGTTGGATCTGCTACAGTTTTTTTTACTTTGTTTTTTAATAGCTTATTCAAAAGGAGAGAAAAGCACAGTGGGCTCTCAGTAGAGTGCAGTGATATCGGTGTTAGTGTTCTCAGGGTTTTTCTTGCTCTGGAGCATAATGGTTGAACTAAGTCTTGCAGTGAAGAGCAAACCTACTGGGCTAATGGCAATAAACTTGGAAACAGTGAGAGATTTGTTCATTCAAGTTCAATGTGTGAATAGTTCCCTGCAGCTCTAATTAGGACCCTGGTTCTGAATAGATAATTAAATCTCAGATTGGTTATCCAAGTGAAGGGATTAAGGAGAAAATATACCATTCACATTTATAGGAAAATGCAAAGTTCCGCATTTCTGTTGTTTGACTAATGTTACAGTGAACTCCATCTGAAATACCTTTCAACGTGCCTGTGCAAGACAGAAGGAGACACAGATGAAATGTGTCTGCACTGCGTCTCTCACGGCAATGATGGACTGCATAAGATAAAGCTGACATTTTATCTTTAAGAAAGATATTCCTTATCCTTTGGAAACACGAGCATTACTGCGTACCAATCAAAATAAAAACAGTTCCAGCATTTCAAATGGTGGATTGTCTGTTTGGACACCTCTCCCTCACTCCCCCACCCTCAGTTATTTCATGGGTGGCTGAGTGCAAACTGCAATATGGGACATACATATTTGCGCTCTAAGCACTGTTTCTCAGGTGGATGGGAAAGTTTAAGTAATCTAATCACCTAGATTAGTAATCTAATCACCTCAAGCAGATACCCTGAAATCACACGTTTTGCAAGGTTTTAATATGCGTGAAATACCTTTGACAAAACCCACCTGTTTCTTTGAAGTTTCAGTGCTTCCCAAGGCTAACCCTCCATTCATTATTTTTCCTCTTCACATTAATATTTCAGCATTTTAAAGTGTTTTAAGTTTTTTTTTGGCATCTCATTTGTATGCCAAATACAAATTCTGATAATGCTTATATTGACATAGCCATATAGTTCAGACAAGCAGTGCAGAACTTAAGACCGGAGAGGTCTACAAAAAAATATTGACTGGAAGATTGTTTTAGAAATTTTAAGATTGTGCACTAGTAAATATTTCTTACCATTTTCCAAAAGAAGATTTCATGCATCCTTTTGTTTAGAGGACACAAAGCTATTTGTGCCTAGTGACAGAATAAAGGTTAATTGATTGTCCTGGTTTTGATGAAAATTAGGAAGGAGAATGGAAATTTCCTATGTGTCAAGAAGTCATTGGTAATGACAGAATAACCTGAAACATGTCAATGCCTCGGGCCGTTCAGTCTCTCAGACATGCTGATGTGCCCTTACTTCTACTCCTCATCCCTCTTTAGGTATGAAAAGCAAACATTCTGTTTCTACGCAGCCTTTCAGCCATTTTCTTCCATTCACAGAAAACAATTCAATTACAGTAAATTTCATGGTGGGTTTTTTCTTTCTACACCAGCACATAGGCTACATGAGACCGTGTGTGACTATTTGCCTAAGTTTTCGAAGTCTAGACTTCATTAATTTCAAGAACAGAAATGTTTGTGATAACCTCGCCTGACTATTTTTGTTGCACTGGTAATCTCATTTCCAATTTCATCCAATAATTCATTGTAAAGGGTGACTGACAGAGTAAAAAGTCCCTTTTCTAAAATCATGATTGCCTACCTCCTAATCCCTTGAAACTTCTTTCTGCCACCAGTCTTGACAATTTGTAAATGTTATGGCAGCATCGGCTATACATACTGAATATAAACAATTTATCATGCCTTTATGAACTATGGATCAGGAATCACTAATGTTTTTCATGACCTGCACTGTTAAAACTTGAAATATCATATGTGTTTTCTATTCACATTTGTTTACTCAAAGTTAGGAAGCTGATGCTGACATTTTCTGAAAAAGAAGATTCCATAATGACAAAATACAGTCAGTATACTTAGAGGCATTCCTCTGGGAAGAAAAAGCAGTTGGTAATGCAGTATCCTGAAAGTCTCAGTGGTACCACAAGTTCATTGTATGTCAGTGTGAATTAGAGGAAACTCAAAGACATCAGAACAAGAAGAACAATATATTTTTTCACATTGTAATGAAAAATAAATTAAATTTATTCTAGAAGTTGCCTTTAATAAACATTAAAGCATACCTGGAAGACTATAGCGCCAATGAAAAGTGAAACAAAAATAGAAAAGATTGTATGAATAGAATTATTTTTCTTGATGTTCACAAACACTGTAATTTGTCATCTTTGCTACTGCATTTCTTCTTTATTGAGAGATGATATCTAGGGACTTTTTAGTGGGCCCTGATGTATGAGTTCTCTTTTTGAGTGTCATACCAAATTAGTAGTGGAACTTTTATTTTGCCACATAAATATCTGATTAGATATTTCTCATAGTAACACTTAACACAATAAATAGATACGGCTTTCAAAGGCTTCTGTACATATTGTAATATACATTAAGATCAATCAACGGATATTTTCAAATCTATATTCCCTTTGTCAACATAAGTTCATTAAGCGTTCAGTATAGGTTGTTTCCTGTATGATTAAAAAAGTAATAAAGCATATGTATTTTTTAAATTCTGTACAAGAAGAATTATACTGTAAGTCTTAACCTCTTTTGTGAGCTGATCGCAGGTTTTGTTTGTGCAACAGTTGCTAACGAAATACAATTACTAATGATGTCATTATTTCATATGATACTTTTAATTACAATGCTTACTTCATCAGTCACACCCCACATAACTGTTTCCTTTGAAACAGAAAGTATTACACCAAAAATTTTTAATATAGGCTGGAATGGAACCTTTTGGCTCTTCACCATAGTTTGGAACTGTTCATATCTTAGTTCTTCATATAGATGTGTGGACCTTCACCTGCTAGGTGAAGATCAATAGCTGAGAAGCTGTGCTGAAGGTAGCATCAAAGTCCAACACAAAAATTAAAACTGTCCTGGCTTACATTGGACACTGTCACCTTTCTAACTGTCAGTCTCTTGGGAATGTCTTTTTAATTTATTCCATTGCATTTTAATGATGTAATGCTTGAGTTCCTAGGTTGTTCTGCAATATTTTGATATACTGATAACAGCCCCGAAATTTGTGTAATCTTTGGAACATTTTCTTTTTTGTATCAAGACTGTTTGATGTACACAAAAGGAAATGTTACAAAGGCCAAGAATATTAGAATGATGATAATTCATTAGAATAAATGAATTTTGCTCATTGCAGCATCTCTGTCCTGATCCCTGATCAGGTAACTTCAGATGCCTTTGAAAGAAAGGTTAGATGTAAAGACCCAAAGAGCACTGCGGACCATTTCTGTATGTTGTCTATTTTTAATGTGGCTTCAGTGTGTAATAAGTAGACTAACTAGGGATTGTTCTCAAACCTTCTATGACTGTAAATAAGTAACTAGGGCAAAGGGGAACCATTGTTTCATCACTAGGAACAACCTGAAAGAACTTCAGCGCTTGCTGAGTTGGTGCCTGTGGCAGACTATGGCTGTGAATAGGCAACCAAGGCAAAGGGGAACCATTGTTTTATCACTAGCAACATCCTGATAGGATTAAATGAGTTAACCAAATAAGACACTGAACACAAGGTAGAGGAGGACTACGAGAGACCAGGACGACCCCCACTACCAGCTTACACGGCCACAGAAAAACACCAGGATATGCCACGTGTACCCGGAACTATGGGACTATAAAAAGGGGACTCCAGAGGGGTGAGGCACGTGCCGTTTGCAGGAGCAAGGGTCTCCTCCAGAGGCCCAGCGCTGTTTTGCCTGCTCACATCTTGCTTAAATAAATTATGTTTGGAAATTTACAAATGTGTCACTGCCGTTTATAACACGCAGCCTTCTCCCAAGGGATTTCAGCTCTTTTCCCACCAAACAAAAAAAAAAAACAAACCCTGTGTCAGCAGCCTTATACCAAATGATTTCAGCTCTTTTCCAACCAAACAAACAAAAAAAAAAGCCCCCGGTGTCCACAGCCGTGTCCCAAGGGATTTCAGCTCTTTTCCTTCAAAAACCGCTGTCTTTCTCTCAACCCACAAGTTCACCTCTTTTTCCTTTCTGATTCTCTCCCCCATCCCACTGGGGTGGAGAAGTGTGAGCAAATCGATGCTGCTTATTTAGCTGCCAGCTGGGTTAAACCAACATCTGATTATCAGCTGGTTCCCGTTACGGATGCCAAAATCTCTGCTTTTAAAAGGGCAGATGTCACTGCCATGGGAATGCCACAGAGCTGCAATTGCTGAGTTGTTATGGTGCTGGATAGACCTGGCTCAGGGAGGGAGGCTTCACACACACACAGGGATGGAAGTACCCAAGTAAGGATAGAATGCAATTTTCCAAGGATACCTTCATTTATGGGTATGATTTCTAAAAGGTTTTAGGAAGATAATTACGCCTGTAAACTGAGGCATAAACCAGCAAGCAATTCATGGTACAATTAGAATGGGAGATAAACGGATTAATAAATCTCCTGCACAAGCATCAACTTCAGAAGCTGCTGTGTTCATCAAAGGCTTCTGCTGACATGATACATTCCTGAAGGAGAATCTGAATTTACTGTTTGCTTTGGACACACACTCACTATCATTCCGCCAAAATGACGTGTGGAAAATAGACTCTATAACTCCAAAGTTATAAAGCAGGTATGTTTATTCAGCACTGGCTGCACGGGGCATCTCTCCACCACAAACGTGCACACCCCACACAGCAAGCCGTTCCTGTATTTATACAATCTAATAATGAATATTCATTTACACCTATACATATTAATTACCTGTGCCCACCTACCCTCGCCTCGTATGCTAATTACTTTATCATCTTTCGCGCTTGCGCAGATCCTTCAAAAAAATGTTGGGCCTGCCTGGGTCTCTGGTGGTCCATGGGATGAAGGCCCCGAGTCTTCCTCACGATGGACTTTTCAACTTCCTTGCCTGGAACGCAAGAATCTTGCCAACTTGCAGTATTCTTATCCGTTTGGACTAATTTATGTCCGTATAGGGAGACCTATGGATGTATTCCAGCCATCTGTTCCTTCATTAACGAAGAGATAATTGACATCTCTGTGATGGATGTTATCCTGTTCCCATTCTGTCTCCTGAATCCTAAATTCCTACAGCTGTTCCCTACAAAATCTACCTCCCTGCAAGCCAGTTCCTGTGGGCCTCCTTATCTGTTTCTTTAAGCTACAAAATTACCTGACTTAAATCTTGTGAAATATTCTTTCTATTTCTATAGCCCCCGCCCCCCCCCATATCAGGCTAACAATTTTCTGGGTTTAACTTGATACCAGTTTAATGTTGCATTGGACATTGTTGTAAAATGCATTAGAATTTTTATTCTTCAGAGGTGATGAGGGAACCGATTGTTTCCAGGAAAGCTCGGCCAAGGACACTGTTGTGTTGGCATCTTCCCATCACTGGGGCTGGCAGCACCTGAGTCAGTGCTGGCAGCTTCTCTGCCCAGCGCCCCAGTTGCGAGCCGGGCAGGAGGAGAAGCGGGCAAGTGTGTGGCTGCTGGGCAACAGGTCAAAGCAGGGGTGCGTGAGCAGCGCTGCTCTCGCCTTAAGGGCCAGCGCAGCTGAGGCGGGAAACTTCCTGGCCGGGCCCGCGCCGCTTCCGCTGCCGCGCGGGACTCGCTGTGCCTGGAGCGCGGCCGGCCGTTGCCGAGCGACCATGACGCGGAGTCGCCGGAGGACCGAGGAGCATGCGCAGAAAAGCGCAGTGAAGCTGCCCGGAGGAGCCTGCGCATGCGCCTTGGAGCACCGTGGTCAAGTGACGAGGGGTTGACCGCAGCTGCGGGCAGGAACCGGCGCATGCGCAGTCGATCGCGCGTACTCCGCTGGGTGTTGCGCCCGGGTGGCGCAGCACCCGGAAGCCGCTGCGTTCTGCCTCCGCGCGCACTCGCCGTGTTCCTGCGCTGAAGCTGCCTCGAGGAGCCCGCCCGCGCTTTCTGGGGCGATGACGTGCCCCGTCGGGACCCCGGCAAGTGCGCCGTGCGCCCGCACAGTGAGGCTCGCCCAGGTCCCGGCATCCGCCGCGGAGCGCGCGGAATTCGCCTCGGTTCTCGCCGCCGGTCCCGGCTGCGTGACGCCGCGCTGCGTGCCGGGCGCTCCCTCCCGGGGAGGCGCCGGTTCCGCCGCCCGTCGCGGGGTCGGCCGGGGCCGGGCGGTCGGCGGGTCGCGGCGCGAGTGGTCGCGGCGGGCCAGGGGTCGGTGCGGGGCGCGCGGGCGGCGAGGCGCCGCGCCTTCCACCCCCCCCCCCCATCCGCGGCCGGCGTTCCCCGGCGCCGGTCCGTGCCTGGACTTGTCTCCGCGGCTTCCGGCGGGGGGTCTGGGCCGGGAGGTGCGCGGAGCGGGTCGCGGCGGGGGCTCGGGGTGCGGCCGGGCCAGAGCTCCCCTTCCCCCAGCAGCCGGCACGGGAGACACGAGGCATCGAAGGGGCCGGCGCGGTCGGGGGCGGGGGGGGGGGAAGGAGGCGGTGCGGGGTTTGTTTTTCGGGCTTGTGGTTTTCTACACTTTCCTACACTTAAGTGTAGGAAATTCTGAGGCAACCATAGAGTGCTCAGAAGAATTACCTCCTTCCCAGAAAGTGAAGGGTTTACATATTGCTACTCCTAAAACACGAAAGCCCACAAAGTCTCAATTCTCTTTAAGCACTTCTAGTTTAAAGTTGTTTTGATTTCCATAAAAGAAGTAAGACTGGACCACCCTTCTTGCTTAGCAGAAGTAACTTCTGTACATAAATCTGACAGACTTTGAAACCACAGTTGTTCTTCAGAGAACTTTAAATTATGGACTCAAACAAAACCAGATTCTAAATTAGGAAATGTTTCTGCCAGATTTCAATATATAATGCAAAATTGGAACAATTCGTAAGCGTGGTGTTACATTCTTTAGTCTGTGCAATGTCCTAGCTGATCATAAAAAGTGCTACATATGATAACCAAACAGAAGCCTGGTAACGTTTTGGGAATGCTACATTCTATTATAACATACTCAGTGGAAAAAGATACGATTGAGAACAAGATATCTGGGACAAAATCACTGTAAAAACGACACTTTTATATGCAGAAAGGAGCCTTACTAGATTGCCTGGTAAGAAAATGTCCAAATTTTATATTCCTTTCAAACCATATTTCTACTAAGAAGTAAATTCAACTTGTAATACAAACCTTAGCCTTGCAATACCGACCTTAATACTCAGTGGCAGCACTGAAAATCCAAATAATTCCAAGAGCCATCAGTAACAAGGGTAGGCCTCTGAAATACATATCCTAACAGATAGAAGCAAAATATTTGAGTTGTTTTGAAATATCTCTTTTTAGTGAAAATGCACTGAGATTGTGTTGGAAAGTAGTGCCGCTTTCCTGTCATTTATTTGAGTGTAAAACTTGTAAAAAGACAGCTTGGTTACACTGACAATCAGATGAAGTATTCTTGTTACTTATGGTCATTAAACATTTCTGTAATCATCTCTAAATTAGGAACACCCATTAACATGTATATTTGGAGATGCTAATGTTGCCAGCATTGTTCTTTGTGAATACCTTTCACACAGAAAAGCAAAACTCATGTAGTCCTGAGCAGAGTTTTCTATGAAAAATAATGCTGAATACCACCCACAGATTGGAGAACTTCCATTTAAGTCACTCTCTTCTCATTTACAACCATCACTCGTAGAACATATATTCCAAAACAAATGCAAAGAGTTATGGCAAAACTAGATCACCTAGAATAATAAGTATTAGGTTTAAATATAAGCTGTCCTGAGCCTGAGTGACAGTCTGGTTTTACTGCCTAATAATTCAGAACTTGAAATGTGCAGTGTGGCAGATTTTACCTAGCTAATAATAAATAATTGTTCTACTCCATATTGGAAAAGCTTTGGAACAGCTTGTTATGAACTTAACTTCTCAGCAGCAGAAATTGGTTTTACTTTCCATCAGCAGAGAAATAGCTCAAGGAAGGACCATCTATGTGTTGACATAGATGTGCCCAAACACTACAAAAAATACCTTTCTGAAAAATAATGACAATGCCAGTAAAAGAAGAAAGAAGCCCCCAATTCCACTCCAGTTTTCTATTTCTTTGCCTTGTAAAAGACAGCACCATGACCTTCCTTAAGAGCCTGTTTATTTATTTGTTCATTTATTTGAGTAATTTTGCCTCTCCAAATCCAGGAGAGCTCTGTTGTTTTTATTCTGAGATATTCCCTTGATTCCCTATTTGATACTCTTTCTTCTAAAATGTTAAAGTGAAATTCAAAGCAAAACAAGGATGCCTTGCTCACTAATTTTTACAGTTCCTTAAATACATAGCCTGCAAATATGATAATTTGTGCCAACCAAAGTTCCCAGGTGTTTTAATGTTATTCTTATGAGTAGTATTTTAGACCTCTGTGCTTCTGAAGAAGATGGTCCAGCCTTGCATATAGATCCAAATTGTTATTCAAGTTATGCTTTCGTATTCTGACACATACCCTGTCACAGAACACTGATGTGAATGAATAATACTGCATGATGAATACAGAAAATCTTTCTAAAGTAAAACAGCAGACCAACCAACCAAATCAGAAAGGAAAAATCAGTGAAAAGGGTAAAATAAAAACATAAAAAGAAAATAAAAATGGTGAAAGAAGCCAATGAATGTTTAATTACTGCTTTCTGACTTCTGCTTCTTAATAAATACCGTTTCTAGAAGGTCCTCTTATGTGAAGAGGGTTGTGCAGTGGAAAGCCAGGCCCTAACTCCTACTTTCCTAACTTAAACAAGAGGAGCACCCATAAGCAGCAGCAGAGCTATTATCTTTGAGTAATTTCATTTGTGTATAGATGTTCTGCTAGAGACTGATGTTACATAACTGTAGGAAATCTCTCCAGGTTTGACATACATTCCAAAACACATACTATATCCTTCACTGCATCATAAAATTTGCAAACCCACACTGGAGCTAAACATAAATATTATACTGCTGTGTTTTAACTGGGCACTCCGTATTTATTGTGACAAGGGGATAATGCAGCTTTCTGTGCATGACAGCTATTCCTGACTACATTTAAGGTTTCCTTTTCTACTGCAACAGATGTGGAAGAGTCTTGTGCTTACTTTTCTTGCAATACTGACCACTGAAAAGCTATCTGTGCCAAAAAATCTCACATCATGGTAAACGACAGTGGTCTTCAAATATATACAAGATTGCTGAAGAGAGGAAAGAGGTAAATTGCTTTCCATATCTGGAACACGTGTGACAAGACCTAAGTTAAAGCAAGGTTGAAATACCTCAGAAGACTTTCTGCCTTTAAGGAACATATTGCTGTGGGACACTGTGGAAGCCCCATGACAGTATCTGTCAGGTATGCACAAGGTGCACTTGCTTTTGGCTTGAGGAAAGAAAGGGAGTAGATAATCTCTTCACATTCCTAGCAGCTGTGTTTTCTATTACTCTTGTTAGTGGGACATTGGAAAGAAATCATGTGTGATTTATCTGGGTGCCAATAGATACACTAGTTTCTTTGCATTTCAATGATTAGTTGTTCTAATGCAAACTTCCCAAAACTTTATACTACGATTGGTGAGACATTTTGCACAACTATGACATTGTTAAAATCTGTTTTCTAAAGCCACTTTGAAACAACTTTCAATCAAAATGCTTATTTGGTTTTTTTGCAAGTTTCTTAAACATATTAATTAAAAAAACCCTTTTGATTTATTTTGTGTGTGTGTGTCCATGCAATAAATCCCCTATTACTATGTCAAATTTTAGTTCCTGTTTCCCTTCAGATTTGGAAAGAAAAAAAATTAATTGCTTATGAACACTACCATCACTGTAGATAATGACATCTTAAGAGACTGATGATAACAGGTATGTACAGGGATGGTAAAATACTGTAGCTCGTTTGTGACTGATTAGACATGTTTGTTGACTCGACATGGGATGATCATAGGCTGTGCTATTTTTTCTAAATGAGATTGTATAACAATGTTGATGCTTTTGTAACATTTTAGAATTTTCAAAAGCCATTGAGTCATTTTTTCTTTTTAATACAAGAAAGCTAATTTTCTCATTGATCTTTTGTAGAACTAGCAAAACATAACTCCTATGAAAATTACCCACATTTAACTGGATAATTAATTTGCAAAAGGGAGGATCTGGTCCAAGAAGCAAATTAAACAAAGTGAGAAACCTAAGTAGTTCAGGAGGGGAGGGAAGGAGGGAAATGAGTGATAATTCAAATTTGCAAGTCAAATCTGTGGCAGATGACAACTGAAGGTCACAGTAACCTTGCAGAATATGACATATAAAACCTTGGAGTATTGTTCTTAAATGTTTCCCTAGGGGAACAACAGTCTCTCAAACAGTGGGAATGTTGCACTTACTTTTCTGAAGAATGTTTTTCTGAACAATTCAAGGCAAACCCATACTTAGGTTCTGTTAAGTCCTCTTTGTAGTGTTGGCATATCAACACAAATTTGAGTTTTGTCCAAATTTTGACCTTCACGTGGTTTTTGCTCTTCCAGACTTGAATATTCAATACAAATTGAGTCTTTTGTTCCTTTTCATTTTTACCTAAATCCTGGAATTAAAAAGTATGATGCTGAGCCACATTGACCTTAACTGTGTTTGCAGCACTTACTGAAACTCTAGCTCTGAGGACACCTGCATTTTTCTGAGGGGTTGCAGTTGACTTGAGAGATGCCAAGATTATACCATTTCTGTTACTCATGCATATATCAGCAAGAATGTATTAATGCCTGTGAGACGATCATGCTGAGCCAGAGTCACAGGTTATAGGAGCTAGAGGCATAGATTTTACCTTGCAAGCTGGATCTCTCACTACTTAAAACCTACAGATCCAGAGCATGCAATTTGATGTGTGACAAAAGATTATTATTCTGAAGATTTGTCATGGTCTTAAGAATTTAATTTCTATCAAATAGTAGGTGTAAAAATCCTGTTCCTGAAGTAATTATAGGGCTTGAAAAGGGACACAGTTCATACAATATATTATTTTACTCTGATTTCTAATAACTTGAACAATGGGGGGAAAATCAAATAACATGAAATAAAAATTCCTAAATTTCAGTTTGACGATAGTTTTTTATTGCCACTGGGAAAATTAAAATTAAAGGGTTAATTTAGAATGTATCAATGTATTTATATCAATAAGATTCCATAAAAGTGATGTATTTCACATTTGAGACAGGAAATTTGTTCTGTCTAAAATGAATAATTTTAAATAATTTCCAGTTCTTCCTATTCTTACTTGGACTAGGACTACCTGTCTTCCAAAAGAAGGCCTCATAGATGTTAACAACAGTTCTTAAAAATAAAAGGCATAATAGCTATGTGTTTATACAGAACATCAGAAAAATGTTCTAGAAAAAGTGAATTATTTGAAAAGCAACTTTTGGGCTTTCTGAATGGGATCTTACCCTCTTTTTGGAATGAGGACATCAACAGAGAAGTATATGCAGAAACCTCAGAGGGAAATCCTTTAGAAAGGCACTTCTCACACAAGCAACTTTGAAGCAAGCAACACACAGGCACTGATTTGCTTCTGACTATGACCTAAGGTTTTCCATTAGCAGATGACAGGTATCCTTCTCCCATTTTCACTGTGTTAAATTGTTCACTTCACTGTCTCCTGCAGTACAGATTTACGGCTATATGCTGTGCACTCTGTGTATCAAATGTAACCGTCCTTTGCTCTCGAAAATAGAGCACTGCTGTAGCAACATGCTGGAGACAGCAGACCTGCTTATATGAGGAACTGCAAGGCATAATTATTTCTTTACCTTGCTGTGTATTTTTGAAGATCAGTGTCATGCCTCCTTTTGAGAGACAAAAAAAAAAAAGAGCCTGGTGTTCAGCTTGGGCCAGACAGTCTGAGCTGTTTAGAGGTAGAGGAAAACTGATTGGGGAACAGGACTTTATCCACTGTGATTGCACTGGTTTCACATTGCTGAACTGCAAAAAGATTAAACCAAAAATGTTTGACTGAGCAATTAATAATTATCCAGTAATCCTCATCCAGCAGGGCTTGTCTTGTTGCTGCCTAGCAGGCAGAAGTGTAGATACAGTGTTTCAGAAGACTTCCCTATTGTAAAGATGCTTTTCTACACACTGCCATGCAGCAAAGGGAATTCTGTGTTGCATGTCTTTCAGACTCAAAATTTTCATTGCATAAACTATTGGTTATTTTCCTTGCATAAATTTTCTCTAGTTTCTGCACATTCAAGTATTTTTTTCTATTGGTAGTAAGTTGTAATCCTATACAAAACTGTAACCTTAAATTACTATTTTTGTTTTTATCCAGTTGCAGAGAGAATGATGAGAAAAATAAATCAATGTCCGCTAATGTGCTATAAATCTTGGGGGATTTCTGGTGGGCTTAAGAGTGTCCTTGTAAAATAATGCTCTGATTGCACAGAGAAACGTCAGCCTGGGTAAATTATCTGAATAAAAGTGGCAGATAGATGTTATGGTAGTTATTCTTGAGGTCACCTTGAAAGCTGTGCCAAGAACAGGCCACAGTCCCAGTCTCACACTAAATACCAAGAAGAGCAGAAATTTAAAACATGCTTTCATTCTGTTTCTTCTTGTTTTTTAAAGGAAAGCCCCGAAGGGTGGGTTTTGACTGCAACATGTACTGTAAGGTCCAGATAAATTATGCTTATGTAGTGTGACCGTAGGCCTGTCAGTCAGTCAGAATTGCTGCTTCAGGTAGTATGGCACAAACAGTAGAGCTCTGTGAAGTACTTAACAGCTGCTAATTCAAAGGTATCAGAACAAGGTATTTATAGGTCTGAAATGTGATGGACAGGAACACAATATCTGCTGGTGCTAGACAAGAGTAGGGAACATACCATGGATGTCAGTAATGCAAGCTCACCTTGCCCAGCTGTGTGATGAGGAGAAGCCAGGTCTGCTCACTCCACTCCTCTGCAGCACCTGACCTGCTGTGGGTTTATCCAAACATGGACAGGTATATCTTTCTTTTCATGGCTACATAAAGAAAACAGGAATCTTTTTTTTGCATGTAACCATTGTTGAGCTTCACTATGCATGTAAGAAGAGGAAGGTTTACATGTTTCTTGCTCCTGCTCCCCAATTCCATTGTTCCCATCAGGCACTGAAAGTGAAATAAGGCAGCGCAAAAAAGACGACAGGTGCTACAAAACGAAATGCATACAATTCCTTATTTCACAAAGGATATATGTGTTATTGACAGTAACAAAGACACAGTACTAGATCTAACCCACCCTCATACACTAAGCAGGATCAAGCACACTATCAGTAGACCATGGCCACCTGTTTGCAAACCATATTTTACCAAAACAAAGAACTACAGCAACAAAATATTAAAATCTTTGGACACTGTCCATGAAAAGTGTTTTCTGTCCTGGAGAAGTTTTTTTCTTTTATGGAATGCAAATTAAAGATATTTTTATACACTGGAAAAAAATAATAATTTACTCTCTGGCGCTGTCTGTTCACCAAACAATTATCAGTTATATACCAAACTATAGATCCTTTCCCCATTTCTATACTACTTAAACTTTTTGTTTCATCTTTACTTGCAAATCAAATCTTCCAAATAATTCATTAATGTTCCCTGAGTTTGGTTACACACTATTGTATCTGATGAAGTGTCAAGCCATTCCTCCTTTGTCCACAAAGCCAGGTACTCTAAAAGGTGTTCAAGGCCAGGATGGATGGGGCCCTAGGCAACCTTGTCCAGATCATGCCTGGAAGGTGGTGGCCCTGGCTGTGGCAGGGGGTTTGGAACTCTGTGATCTTTGGGGTCCCTTCCAACCCAGACCATTCTATGATTCTATGATTCTATGATATGGTCTTAGGAAATCCAAAGAGCTGTTACCCTTGAAACTTTCTGATATTTTCAAATTCAAAAAAAATCAGTTGAGGAAATAAAAAATACGTGCATTTATGTGAACAGCTATGGGAATGAAAACTATTCTGTAATTTCCCATTGTTGGGAGTTTTTGGTTTGGTTTTTTTTTTCAATGTAAGGAATGTAAGGTTTGCTGTCCTGGGAATACTTTGGACATTGCAGTAAAAACGTATTTTGGACATTTGGTAAGTTTCAGGGGATAATTGTGGCTAGTCAGATATCAGGAACAGGTCAAGGTTATGCCTTATAAAGTTATTCTTGAGTGAAATATCAGTCATTTTATTTCAATATTTTTTAAATGTTATCTCCTCTGGCATGCATCATTTTTTCCACCTAAAATTTAATTTATTAAATATTTGAATCCAGACAGCTTTTACATATGCCTTTTTGGTTCTTTGTTTTCCGAAAGATTAGAGCACAGATACTACTGAATGTTTGAATATTCTTTGTCTCCTGCTTAATTTTCTCTCCTACTGTTGTGCACCAAACCTATGTTTTGATTTTCTCTTTCTGCATTTAGGGAATCTTATCTTGTTTCCTTTTATGTTCTTGTGCTTTTCTGATCTTATCCCTGAGGGGCTTGAGCTGTTCCTTTATATCCACGTTTAGACCTGTAATCTTCTTTTCACTTCTTGTTTCATTCTTTTTGAATTTTCAGGTCACTGGAGAAATTCTGATGCTTCCACAATAGTTTCTGACTATTCTGCCATTCTGTGCTTCACTGCTGTGTAACCCACCACTATGCATTAAATATCTTCTCTTTCACTAACTCCCAGCAGCTCTGCACTCCCTTGCCCTTAAAACTTTTTTTCTCTTCTCAGTAGACTATTCCCAGTACTCCTCGAACAGGTTGAAGTTTGCCTTCCCTCTCAGCCATCGCTTTCCTGCTCTTTTACCTTCATATTAATATTACTTCCCACAGCTTTTCTGTAATCTTTCACAATTTCTGTTGCTGAATGTACCCTTTGTTTACGTGTTCTGTTATTTTTGATAGTTGAAGCAAGATCTAAAACAGGAGCTCCCTTTACTCGCCAAAACAAAAGCTGCTCCCAAAAGATTCTGTGGACTGACTGTACTATCCTGCTTTGCTCCTTAGGTAGCTCCGAACAATTGCAATCTCATTTTCCTGCGAAGGCTTTGATTTTAGGAATATTGAGTCACTGCTCAAAAAATACGTAGCTATCTTCCCCTTTTCTAGTATTAATGTGTGAAAAAGTACACCTTTGATAGATGGTACACGTTCCTCTCTTGCTCTCACATCTTTGCATCTTTTTTAACAGTAATGGACCCCTGTGGTTTAGCTCAACAACTTTCTGGGATGCCATTTTCATTAGGTTTTGATTGTGCTTTTATAGTTCTTTCTGCTCACACCCGTTCCGGGGTAGCTGTGTGGTAAAGTCCTAAAGGCTGGTCTACTACTTGACCCTCTCATGACTCTACTCATTCTCCTTTGCCTAAAATCAGATGGAAAAGTAGGCTTTTGTGTTCCGCCCATGCCCTTCCCCTCTGAGACTGTATCACTAATCTTATCTCTATTTAAAAGTCTCCTTCCCTGTGAGCACTCCAAGATATCCTTCCTCCTCCTTTTTGCATGGACATTCAATCTTTTTGCTGCCTATTTTGCATAATGCCATGCCAGACATCATGACACCTGTTTACTCTCCTCGGTCTTCTGAAATGTTGATCTCTGAATCACCTGTCTCCATCGGCCTCTAGGATCTTTATCACACTGTGCTGTCTTCTGTTCTTCCACCACTGTGCTGTCAGATGCTTGCAGTCTCTGTTATGCTGCGTAGGATTCTATGTAGCAGTATCATTAGGCCCATCTAAATAAGTAACATGGTGAAGTAAACCAGAGAAATACCTTGTTTGTCTGTCTTATGGGTGCAAGCACGGGCAGGCTCCTTCCTGAAAGGATGTGCAGTCTGCACTTCAGGGTAGCCAATGTCAGGACCTTCCAAAAGACCTTTAGGTAATGACTTTTCTTTGTAAATAATCTTAGGTACCAGCACAGGCAAGAAGTGGTCTAGGGATACTGTTCCTGTTTTAGACGGTTCCACATGTGAGTGCTTTTTCTTTCAAGAAAAGGTAATAATAGAAAACTAAGAATAGAGTGAGTCAGAACAGAATTAAAATACAGTCTTGACTTTCTTGCCTCTTAGCCCCTCAGGAAATCACATGCTGATTGTACAGACAGCCTAGTGTTTTCTAAGTTCCTTTATTTTGAGTCCTTTCTGGGAAGCAGAGTGATTATGCCTTTGCTGTTGCAGGGACAGGCAGCTGACTCCCACCCTGGAAGCACTGGAATAAGCAGAACTTCAGTACAGCAAATACCTCTGGGGCAGAGTAATTATGTGATTTGAAATATGCCTTCTGCTCCAGTCTATATTCAATTTCAGCTCATCTCAGTTTTTTGGCCACTGGTCTCCTATGGTGATGTCCTAGGTGCAGAACAACAGACAAACATGGGCTAAGAAGAGCATATTTTTAACATTTTATAAATGTGCAGCTGTACAATTTGACCAGTTTCCTGTGGTTTTTCACTGAACATGCCACATCAATGTACTTTTGAGGAGTAAAGGATGAGTTTCTCTTGTTTCTAATCATGGTGCCATATTTTATTAGGTATTGTATTTGGCAATGTTTACATCACTGTTAAAATTGTGTCAGCAAAATCAGTACTTTCAATCTCATAAGCTACAGGGGGTTTTGGGTGTGGAAACCAATCACAACACTTTGGTTTGATTTGAAAATAAATTTGAAAGCCCCCCTCCCTGGCAGTGTTCAAGGCCAGGGATGGGGCTTTGGGCAACCTTATCTAGTGGAGGGTGTTCCTGCCCATGGCAGGAAGGTAGGAAGTAGATGGACATTGAGGTCCCTTCCAACCCAAACCACTGCATGATTGCATGATTATAGTCTCCATCAAACATTAGTATTTCTTTTATTAAAATAAAATATCCATTTAGGTTTTTAAATGTTTTATATTAACCATGACAAACTAGAGCTGAAGTATTCTTGCTTTTTGTGAAGCTTTTTAAATTTTCCATAGGTCAGTAAAAAAAGGTGAAACAAGAATAGGGTTCAAATAAGTAATTTGAAAATCAACAGATATTTTAACATTTGCCGTTAGTACCATATTTCTCATGCATTACCTCTTGCTAATTTGGCTAAGTTTGCATTGAGATTGATCTTTTTAATATATACTGGTACTGCTATTCATGCTAATTTTGATGATTTAATTTGACCCATACAGAAAGCCACCTTTCTAGGGCATTTCAGAAGTTGTCACAGCTGCCTGCAAGCGTACTCTGCAGTTTAAGGTTAGTATGCTGAAGAGTTAGACCCTGGAAATGTCCATTCAGACTGAGGCCTCACACTTCAGTCACACACTTAAGACTCCTGCAAGAGTGCTGACTGTATAATTTATTCCTAATTATCTTGTGCAATGACAGTGGCAGAGGGATCACACTGAGCAGTATCTAGGGTAGGGTTTGCCTCTTCTAATTGCCCTGAGTATTACCTGCTTACAGAGAAACCTGCTGCTCCCTGAGTGTGGCCGTATCTGGTTCCTAATTGCCAGCAATTCCTTAGCTCCTTGTGTTTGCTTCAATCTGGATGCAGTCGACTTTAATGCCAGTGTTAGAAGTATTATAAAATCTCTCTATATAATTCCTCTTTAATTAGCATCTTATTATCTTAAATTGCTTCAACATTTTTATTTTATTTTTTTTTCTAAAGCTCCTCCATTCTTTTAGTAATACCCTTTGTGTACAACTGCCTGAGTATTTCACCACTGGTTGGATCTGCTACAGTTTTTTTTACTTTGTTTTTTAATAGCTTATTCAAAAGGAGAGAAAAGCACAGTGGGCTCTCAGTAGAGTGCAGTGATATCGGTGTTAGTGTTCTCAGGGTTTTTCTTGCTCTGGAGCATAATGGTTGAACTAAGTCTTGCAGTGAAGAGCAAACCTACTGGGCTAATGGCAATAAACTTGGAAACAGTGAGAGATTTGTTCATTCAAGTTCAATGTGTGGATAGTTCCCTGCAGCTCTAATTAGGACCCTGGTTCTGAATAGATAATTAAATCTCAGATTGGTTATCCAAGTGAAGGGATTAAGGAGAAAATATACCATTCACATTTATAGGAAAATGCAAAGTTCCGCATTTCTGTTGTTTGACTAATGTTACAGTGAACTCCATCTGAAATACCTTTCAACGTGCCTGTGCAAGACAGAAGGAGACACAGATGAAATGTGTCTGCACTGCGTCTCTCACGGCAATGATGGACTCCTTAAGATAAAGCTGACATTTTATCTTTAAGAAAGATATTCCTTATCCTTTGGAAACACGAGCATTACTGCGTACCAATCAAAATAAAAACAGTTCCAGCATTTCAAATGGTGGATTGTCTGTTTGGACACCTCTCCCTCACTCCCCCACCCTCAGTTATTTCATGGGTGGCTGAGTGCAAACTGCACTATGGGACATACATATTTGCGCTCTAAGCACTGTTTCTCAGGTGGATGGGAAAGTTTAAGTAATCTAATCACCTAAAGCAGATACCCTGAAATCACACGTTTTGCAAGGTTTTAATATGCGTGAAATACCTTTGACAAAACCCACCTGTTTCTTTGAAGTTTCAGTGCTTCCCAAGGCTAACCCTCCATTCATTATTTTTCCTCTTCACATTAATATTTCAGCATTTTAAAGTGTTTTAAGTTTTTTTTTGGCATCTCATTTGTATGCCAAATACAAATTCTGATAATGCTTATATTGACATAGCCATATAGTTCAGACAAGCAGTGCAGAACTTAAGACCGGAGAGGTCTACAAAAAAATATTGACTGGAAGATTGTTTTAGAAATTTTAAGATTGTGCACTAGTAAATATTTCTTACCATTTTCCAAAAGAAGATTTCATACATCCTTTTGTTTAGAGGACACAAAGCTATTTGTGCCTAGTGACAGAATAAAGGTTAATTGATTGTCCTGGTTTTGATGAAAATTAGGAAGGAGAATGGAAATTTCCTATGTGTCAAGAAGTCATTGGTAATGACAGAATAACCTGAAACATGTCAATGCCTCGGGCCGTTCAGTCTCTCAGACATACTGATGTGCCCTTACTTCTACTCCTCATCCCTCTTTAGGTATGAAAAGCAAACATTCTGTTTCTACGCAGCCTTTCAGCCATTTTCTTCCATTCACAGAAAACAATTCAATTACAGTAAATTTCATGGTGGGTTTTTTCTTTCTACACCAGCACGTAGGCTACATGAGACAGTGTGTGACTATTTGCCTAAGTTTTCGAAGTCTAGACTTCATTAATTTCAAGAACAGAAATGTTTGTGATAACCTAGCCTGACTATTTTTGTTGCACTGGTAATCTCATTTCCAATTTCATCCAATAATTCATTGTAAAGGGTGACTGACAGAGCAAAAAGTCCCTTTTCTAAAATCATGATTGCCTACCTCCTAATCCCTTGAAACTTCTTTCTGCCACCAGTCTTGACAGTTTGTAAATGTTATGGCAGCATCGGCTATACATACTGAATATAAACAATTTATCATGCCTTTATGAACTATGGATCAGGAATCACTAATGTTTTTCATGACCTGCACTGTTAAAACTTGAAATATCATATGTGTTTTCTATTCACATTTGTTTACTCAAAGTTAGGAAGCTGATGCTGACATTTTCTGAAAAAGAAGATTCCATAATGACAAAATACAGTCAGTATACTTAGAGGCATTCCTCTGGGAAGAAAAAGCAGTTGGTAATGCAGTATCCTGAAAGTCTCAGTGGTACCACAAGTTCATTGTATGTCAGTGTGAATTAGAGGAAACTCAAAAACATCAGAACAAGAAGAACAATATAATTTTTCACGTTGTAATGAAAAATAAATTAAATTTATTCTAGAAGTTACCTTTAATAAACATTAAAGCATACCTGGAAGACTATAGCACCAATAAAAAGTGAAACAAAAATAGAAAAGATTGTACGAATAGAATTATTTTTCTTGATGTTCACAAACACTGTAATTTGTCATCTTTGCTACTGCATTTCTTCTTTATTGAGAGATGATATTTAGGGACTTTTTAGTGGGCCCTGATGTATGAGTTCTCTTCTTGAGTTTCATACCAAATTAGTAGTGGAACTTTTATTTTGCCACATAAATATCTGATTAGATATTTCTCATAGTAACACTTAACACAATAAATAGATACGGCTTTCAAAGGCTTCTGTACATATTGTAATGTACATTAAGATCAATCAACGGATATTTTCAAATCTATATTCCCTTTGTCAACATAAGTTCATTAAGCGTTCAGTATAGGTTGTTTCCTGTATGATTAAAAAAGTAATAAAGCATATGTTTTTTTTAAATTCTGTACAAGAAGAATTATACTGTAAGTCTTAACCTCTTTTGTGAGCTGATCGCTTCAAAATCAACAGGTTTTGTTTGTGCAACAGTTTCTAATGAAATACAATTACTAATGATGTCATTATTTCATATGATACTTTTAATTACAATGCTTACTTCATCAGTCACACCCCAAATAACTGTTTCCTTTGAAACAGAAAGTATTACACCAAAAATTTTTAATATAGGCTGGAATGGAACCTTTTGGCTCTTCACCATAGTTTGGAACTGTTCATATCTTAGTTCTTCATATAGATGTGTGGACCTTCACCTGCTAGGTGAAGATCAATAGCTGAGAAGCTGTGCTGAAGGTAGCATCAAAGTCCAACAAAAAAATTAAAACTGTCCTGGCTTACATTGGACACTGTCACCTTTCTAACTGTCAGTCTCTTGGGAATGTCTTTTTAATTTATTCCATTGCATTTTTAATGATGTAATGCTTGAGTTCCTAGGTTGTTCTGCAATATTTTGATATACTGATAACAGCCCCGAAATTTGTGTAATCTTTGGAACATTTTCTTTTTTGTATCAAGACTGTTTGATGTACACAAAAGGAAATGTTACAAAGGCCAAGAATATTAGAATGATGATAATTCATTAGAATAAATGAATTTTGCTCATTGCAGCATCTCTGTCCTGATCCCTGATCAGGTAACTTCAGATGCCTTTGAAAGAAAGGTTAGATGTAAAGACCCAAAGAGCACTGTGGACCATTTCTGTATGTTGTCTATTTTTAATGTGGCTTCAGTGTGTAATAAGTAGACTAACTAGGGATTGTTCTCAAACCTTCTATGACTGTAAATAAGTAACTAGGGCAAAGGGGAACCATTGTTTCATCACTAGGAACAACCTGAAAGAACTTCAGCGCTTGCTGAGTTGGTGCCTGTGGCAGACTATGGCTGTGAATAGGCAACCAAGGCAAAGGGGAACCATTGTTTTATCACTAGCAACATCCTGATAGGATTAAATGAGTTAACCAAATAAGACACTGAACACAAGGTAGAGGAGGACTACGAGAGACCAGGACGACCCCCACTACCAGCTTACACGGCCACAGAAAAACACCAGGATATGCCACGTGTACCCGGAACTATGGGACTATAAAAAGGGGACTCCAGAGGGGTGAGGCGCGTGCCGTTTGCAGGAGCAAGGGTCTCCTCCAGAGGCCCAGCGCTGTTTTGCCTGCTCACATCTTGCTTAAATAAATTATGTTTGGAAATTTACAAATGTGTCACTGCCGTTTATAACACGCAGCCTTCTCCCAAGGGATTTCAGCTCTTTTCCCACCAAACAAAAAAAAAAAACAAACCCTGTGTCAGCAGCCTTATACCAAATGATTTCAGCTCTTTTCCAACCAAACAAACAAAAAAAAAAGCCCCCGGTGTCCACAGCCGTGTCCCAAGGGATTTCAGCTCTTTTCCTTCAAAAACCGCTGTCTTTCTCTCAACCCACAAGTTCACCTCTTTTTCCTTTCTGATTCTCTCCCCCATCCCACTGGGGTGGAGAAGTGTGAGCAAATCGATGCTGCTTATTTAGCTGCCAGCTGGGTTAAACCAACATCTGATTATCAGCTGGTTCCCGTTACGGATGCCAAAATCTCTGCTTTTAAAAGGGCAGATGTCACTGCCATGGGAATGCCACAGAGCTGCAATTGCTGAGTTGTTATGGTGCTGGATAGACCTGGCTCAGGGAGGGAGGCTTCACACACACACAGGGATGGAAGTACCCAAGTAAGGATAGAATGCAATTTTCCAAGGATACCTTCATTTATGGGTATGATTTCTAAAAGGTTTTAGGAAGATAATTACGCCTGTAAACTGAGGCATAAACCAGCAAGCAATTCATGGTACAATTAGAATGGGAGATAAACGGATTAATAAATCTCCTGCACAAGCATCAACTTCAGAAGCTGCTGTGTTCATCAAAGGCTTCTGCTGACATGATACATTCCTGAAGGAGAATCTGGATTTACTGTTTGCTTTGGACGCACACTCACTATCATTCCGCCCAAATGACGTGTGGAAAATAGACTCTATAACTCCAAAGTTATAAAGCAGGTATGTTTATTCAGCACTGGCTGCACGGGGCATCTCTCCACCACAAACGTGCACACCCCACACAGCAAGCCGTTCGTGTATTTATACAATCTAATAATGAATATTCATTTACACCTATACATATTAATTACCTGTGCCTGCCTACCCTCGCCTCGTATGCTAATTACTTTATCATCTTTCGCGCTTGCGCAGATCCTTCAAAAAAATGTTGGGCCTGCCTGGGTCTCTGGTGGTCCATGGGATGAAGGCCCCGAGTCTTCCTCACGATGGACTTTTCAACTTCCTTGCCTGGAACGCAAGAATCTTGCCAACTTGCAGTATTCTTATCCGTTTGGACTAATTTATGTCCGTATAGGGAGACCTATGGATGTATTCCAGCCATCTGTTCCTTCATTAACGAAGAGATAATTGATATCTCTGTGATGGATGTTATCCTGTTCCCACTCTGTCTCCTGAATCCTAAATTCCTACAGCTGTTCCCTACAAAATCTACCTCCCTGCAAGCCAGTTCCTGTGGGCCTCCTTATCTGTTTCTTTAAGCTACAAAATTACCTGACTTAAATCTTGTGAAATATTCTTTCTATTTCTATAGCCCCCCCCCCCCCCCCATCAGGCTAACAATTTTCTGGGTTTAACTTGATACCAGTTTAATGTTGCATTGGACATTGTTGTAAAATGCATTAGAATTTTTATTCTTCAGAGGTGATGAGGGAACCGATTGTTTCCAGGAAAGCTCGGCCAAGGACACTGTTGTGTTGGCATCTTCCCATCACTGGGGCTGGCAGCACCTGAGTCAGTGCTGGCAGCTTCTCTGCCCAGCGCCCCAGTTGCGAGCCGGGCAGGAGGAGAAGCGGGCAAGTGTGTGGCTGCTGGGCAACAGGTCAAAGCAGGGGTGCGTGAGCAGCGCTGCTCTCGCCTTAAGGGCCAGCGCAGCTGAGGCGGGAAACTTCCTGGCCGGGCCCGCGCCGCTTCCGCTGCCGCGCGGGACTCGCTGTGCCTGGAGCGCGGCCGGCCGTTGCCGAGCGACCATGACGCGGAGTCGCCGGAGGACCGAGGAGCATGCGCAGAAAAGCGCAGTGAAGCTGCCCGGAGGAGCCTGCGCATGCGCCTTGGAGCACCGTGGTCAAGTGACGAGGGGTTGACCGCAGCTGCGGGCAGGAACCGGCGCATGCGCAGTCGATCGCGCGTACTCCGCTGGGTGTTGCGCCCGGGTGGCGCAGCGCCCGGAAGCCGCTGCGTTCTGCCTCCGCGCGCACTCGCCGCGTTCCTGCGCTGAAGCTGCCTCGAGGAGCCCGCCCGCGCTTTCTGGGGCGATGACGTGCCCCGTCGGGACCCCGGCAAGTGCGCCGTGCGCCCGCACAGTGAGGCTCGCCCAGGTCCCGGCATCCGCCGCGGAGCGCGCGGAATTCGCCTCGGTTCTCGCCGCCGGTCCCGGCTGCGTGACGCCGCGCTGCGTGCCGGGCGCTCCCTCCCGGGGAGGCGCCGGTTCCGCCGCCCGTCGCGGGGTCGGCCGGGGCCGGGCGGTCGGCGGGTCGCGGCGCGAGTGGTCGCGGCGGGCCAGGGGTCGGTGCGGGGCGCGCGGGCGGCGAGGCGCCGCGCCTTCCACCCCCCCCCCCCATCCGCGGCCGGCGTTTTCCTGGCGCCGGTCCGTGCCTGGACTTGTCTCCGCGGCTTCCGGCGGGGGGTCTGGGCCGGGAGGTGCGCGGAGCGGGTCGCGGCGGGGGCTCGGGGTGCGGCCGGGCCAGAGCTCCCCTTCCCCCAGCAGCCGGCACGGGAGACACGAGGCATCGAAGGGGCCGGCGCGGTCGGGGGCGGGGGGGGGGGAAGGAGGCGGTGCGGGGTTTGTTTTTCGGGCTTGTGGTTTTCTACACTTTCCTACACTTAAGTGTAGGAAATTCTGAGGCAACCATAGAGTGCTCAGAAGAATTACCTCCTTCCCAGAAAGTGAAGGGTTTACATATTGCTACTCCTAAAACACGAAAGCCCACAAAGTCTCAATTCTCTTTAAGCAGTTCTAGTTTAAAGTTGTTTTGATTTCCATAAAAGAAGTAAGACTGGACCACCCTTCTTGCTTAGCAGAAGTAACTTCTGTACATAAATCTGACAGACTTTGAAACCACAGTTGTTCTTCAGAGAACTTTAAATTATGGACTCAAACAAAACCAGATTCTAAATTAGGAAATGTTTCTGCCAGATTTCAATATATAATGCAAAATTGGAACAATTCGTAAGCGTGGTGTTACATTCTTTAGTCTGTGCAATGTCCTAGCTGATCATAAAAAGTGCTATATATGATAGCCAAACAGAAGCCTGGTAACGTTTTGGGAATGCTACATTCTATTATAACATACTCAGTGGAAAAGGATACGATTGAGAACAAGATACCTGGGACAAAATCACTGTAAAAACGACACTTTTATATGCAGAAAGGAGCCTTACTAGATTGCCTGGTAAGAAAATGTCCAAATTTTATATTCCTTTCAAACCATATTTCTACTAAGAAGTAAATTCAACTTGTAATACAAACCTTAGCCTTGCAATACCGACCTTAATACTCAGTGGCAGCACTGAAAATCCAAATAATTCCAAGAGCCATCAGTAACAAGGGTAGGCCTCTGAAATACATATCCTAACAGATAGAAGCAAAATATTTGAGTTGTTTTGAAATATCTCTTTTTAGTGAAAATGCACTGAGATTGTGTTGGAAAGTAGTGCCACTTTCCTGTCATTTATTTGAGTGTAAAACTTGTAAAAAGACAGCTTGGTTACACTGACAATCAGATGAAGTATTCTTGTTACTTATGGTCATTAAACATTTCTGTAATCATCTCTAAATTAGGAACACCCATTAACATGTATATTTGGAGATGCTAATGTTGCCAGCATTGTTCTTTGTGAATACCTTTCACACAGAAAAGCAAAACTCATGTAGTCCTGAGCAGAGTTTTCTATGAAAAATAATGCTGAATACCACCCACAGATTGGAGAACTTCCATTTAAGTCACTCTCTTCTCATTTACAACCATCACTCGTAGAACATATATTCCAAAACAAATGCAAAGAGTTATGGCAAAACTAGATCACCTAGAATAATATGTATTAGGTTTAAATATAAGCTGTCCTGAGCCTGAGTGACAGTCTGGTTTTACTGCCTAATAATTCAGAACTTGAAATGTGCAGTGTGGCAGATTTTACCTAGCTAATAATAAATAATTGTTCTACTCCATATTGGAAAAGCTTTGGAACAGCTTGTTATGAACTTAACTTCTCAGCAGCAGAAATTGGTTTTACCTTCCATCAGCAGAGAAATAGCTCAAGGAAGGAGCATCTATGTGTTGACATAGATGTGCCCAAACACTACAAAAAATACCTTTCTGAAAAATAATGACAATGCCAGTAAAAGAAGAAAGAAGCCCCCAATTCCACTCCAGTTTTCTATTTCTTTGCCTTGTAAAAGACAGCACCATGACCTTCCTTAAGAGCCTGTTTATTTATTTGTCCATTTATTTGAGTAATTTTGCCTCTCCAAATCCAGGAGAGCTCTGTTGTTTTTATTCTGAGATATTCCCTTGATTCCCTATTTGATACTCTTTCTTCTAAAATGTTAAAGTGAAATTCAAAGCAAAACAAGGATGCCTTGCTCACTAATTTTTAGAGTTCCTTAAATACATAGCCTGCAAATATGATAATTTGTGCCAACCAAAGTTCCCAGGTGTTTTAATGTTATTCTTATGAGTAGTATTTTAGACCTCTGTGCTTCTGAAGAAGATGGTCCAGCCTTGCATATAGATCCAAATTGTTATTCAAGTTATGCTTTTGTATTCTGACACATACCCTGTCACAGAACACTGATGTGAATGAATAATACTGCATGATGAATACAGAAAATCTTTCTAAAGTAAAACAGCAGACCAACCAACCAAATCAGAAAGGAAAAATCAGTGAAAAGGGTAAAATAAAAACATCAAAAGAAAATAAAAATGGTGAAAGAAGCCAATGGATGTTAAATTACTGCTTTCTGACTTCTGCTTCTTAATAAATACCGTTTCTAGAAGGTCCTCTTATGTGAAGAGGGTTGTGCAGTGGAAAGCCAGGCCCTAACTCCTACTTTCCTAACTTAAACAAGAGGAGCACCCATAAGCAGCAGCAGAGCTATTATCTTTGAGTAATTTCATTTGTGTATAGATGTTCTGCTAGAGACTGATGTTACATAACTGTAGGAAATCTGTCCAGGTTTGACATACATTCCAAAACACATACTATATCCTTCACTGCATCATAAAATTTGCAAACCCACACTGGAGCTAAACATAAATATTATACTGCTGTGTTTTACCTGGGCACTCCGTATTTATTGTGACAAGGGGATAATGCAGCTTTCTGTGCATGACAGCTATTCCTGACTACATTTAAGGTTTCCTTTTCTACTGCAACAGATGTGGAAGAGTCTTGTGCTTACTTTTCTTGCAATACTGACCACTGAAAAGCTATCTGTGCCAAAAAATCTCACATCATGGTAAACGACAGTGGTCTTCAAATATATACAAGATTGCTGAAGAGAGGAAAGAGGTAAATTGCTTTCCATATCTGGAACACGTGTGACAAGACCTAAGTTAAAGCAAGGTTGAAATACCTCAGAAGACTTTCTGCCTTTAAGGAACATATTGCTGTGGGACACTGTGGAAGCCCCATGACAGTATCTGTCAGGTATGCACAAGGTGCACTTGCTTTTGGCTTGAGGAAAGAAAGGGAGTAGATAATCTCTTCACATTCCTAGCAGCTGTGTTTTCTATTACTCTTGTTAGTGGGACATTGGAAAGAAATCATGTGTGATTTATCTGGGTGCCAATAGATACACTAGTTTCTTTGCATTTCAATGATTAATTGTTCTAATGCAAACTTCCCAAAACTTTATAGTACGATTGGTAAGACTTTTTTGCACAACTATGACATTGTTAAAATCTGTTTTCTAAAGCCACTTTGAAACAACTTTCAATCAAAATGCTTATTTGGTTTTTTTGCAAGTTTCTTAAACATATTAATTAAAAAAACCCTTTTGATTTATTTTGTGTGTGTGTGTCCATGCAATAAATCCCCTATTACTATGTCAAATTTTAGTTCCTGTTTCCCTTCAGATTTGGAAAGAAAAAAAATTAATTGCTTATGAACACTACCATCACTGTAGATAATGACATCTTAAGAGACTGATGATAACAGGTATGTACAGGGATGGTAAAATACTGTAGCTCGTTTGTGACTGATTAGACATGTTTGTTGACTCGACATGGGATGATCATAGGCTGTGCTATTTTTTCTAAATGAGATTGTATAACAATGTTGATGCTTTTGTAACATTTTAGAATTTTCAAAAGCCATTGAGTCATTTTTTCTTTTTAATACAAGAAAGCTAATTTTCTCATTGATCTTTTGTAGAACTAGCAAAACATAACTCCTATGAAAATTACCCACATTTAACTGGATAATTAATTTGCAAAAGGGAGGATCTGGTCCAAGAAGCAAATTAAACAAAGTGGGAAACCTAAGTAGTTCAGGAGGGGAGAGAAGGAGGGAAATGAGTAATAATACAAATTTGCAAGGCAAATCTGTGGCAGATGACAACTGAAGGTCACAGTAACCTTGCAGAATACGACATATAAAACCTTGGAGTATTGTTCTTAAATGTTTCCCTAGGGGAACAACAGTCTCTCAAACAGTGGGAATGTTGCACTTACTTTTCTGAAAAATGTTTTTCTGAACAATTCAAGGCAAACCCATACTTAGGTTCTGTTAAGTCCTCTTTGTAGTGTTGGCATATCAACACAAATTTGAGTTTTGTCCAAATTTTGACCTTCACATGGCTTTTGCTCTTCCAGACTTGAATATTCAACACAAATTGAGTCTTTTGTTCCATTTCATTTTTACCTAAATCCTGGAATTAAAAAGTATGATGCTGAGCCACATTGACCTTAACTGTGTTTGCAGCACTTACTGAAACTCTAGCTCTGAGGACACCTGCATTTTTCTGAGGGGTTGCAGTTGACTTGAGAGATGCCAAGATTATACCATTTCTGTTACTCATGCATATATCAGCAAGAATGTATTAATGCCTGTGAGATGATCATGCTGAGCCAGAGTCACAGGTTATAGGAGCTAGAGGCACAGATTTTACCTTGCAAGCTGGATCTCTCACTACTTAAAACCTACAGATCCAGAGCATGCAATTTGATGTGTGACAAAAGATTATTATTCTGAAGATTTGTCATGGTCTTAAGAATTTAATTTCTATCAAATAGTAGGTGTAAAAATCCTGTTCCTGAAGTAATTATAGGGCTTGAAAAGGGACACAGTTCATACAATATATTATTTTACTCTGATTTCTAATAACTTGAACAATGGGGGGAAAATCAAATAACATGAAATAAAAATTCCTAAATTTCAGTTTGACGATAGTTTTTTATTGCCACTGGGAAAATTAAAATTAAAGGGTTAATTTAGAATGTATCAATGTATTTATATCAATAAGATTCCATAAAAGTGATGTATTTCACATTTGAGACAGGAAATTTGTTCTGTCTAAAATGAATAATTTTAAATAATTTCCAGTTCTTCCTATTCTTACTTGGACTAGGACAACCTGTCTTCCAAAAGAAGGCCTCATAGATGTTAACAACAGTTCTTAAAAATAAAAGGCATAATAGCTATGTGTTTATACAGAACATCAGAAAAATGTTCTAGAAAAAGTGAATTATTTGAAAAGCAACTTTTGGGCTTTCTGAATGGGATCTTACCCTCTTTTTGGAATGAGGACATCAACAGAGAAGTATATGCAGAAACCTCAGAGGGAAATCCTTTAGAAAGGCACTTCTCACACAAGCAACTTTGAAGCAAGCAACACATAGGCACTGATTTGCTTCTGACTATGACCTAAGGTTTTCCATTAGCAGATGACAGGTATCCTTCTCCCATTTTCACTGTGTTAAATTGTTCACTTCACTGTCTCCTGCAGTACAGATTTACGGCTATATGCTGTGCACTCTGTGTATCAAATGTAACCGTCCTTTGCTCTCGAAAATAGAGCACTGCTGTAGCAACATGCTGGAGACAGCAGACCTGCTTATATGAGGAACTGCAAGGCATAATTATTTCTTTACCTTGCTGTGTATTTTTGAAGATCAGTGTAATGCCTCCTTTTGAGAGACAAAAAAAAAAAAGAGCCTGGTGTTCAGCTTGGGCCAGACAGTCTGAGCTGTTTAGAGGTAGAGGAAAACTGATTGGGGAACAGGACTTTATCCACTGTGATTGCACTGGTTTCACATTGCTGAACTGCAAAAAGATTAAACCAAAAATGTTTGACTGAGCAATTAATAATTATCCAGTAATCCTCATCCAGCAGGGCTTGTCTTGTTGCTGCCTAGCAGGCAGAAGTGTAGATACAGTGTTTCAGAAGACTTCCCTATTGTAAAGATGCTTTTCTACACACTGCCATGCAGCAAAGGGAATTCTGTGTTGCATGTCTTTCAGACTCAAAATTTTCATTGCATAAACTATTGGTTATTTTCCTTGCATAAATTTTCTCTAGTTTCTGCACATTCAAGTATTTTTTTCTATTGGTAGTAAGTTGTAATCCTATACAAAACTGTAACCTTAAATTACTATTTTTGTTTTTATCCAGTTGCAGAGAGAATGATGAGAAAAATAAATCAATGTCCGCTAATGTGCTATAAATCTTGGGGGATTTCTGGTGGGCTTAAGAGTGTCCTTGTAAAATAATGCTCTGATTGCACAGAGAAACGTCAGCCTGGGTAAATTATCTGAATAAAAGTGGCAGATAGATGTTATGGTAGTTATTCTTGAGGTCACCTTGAAAGCTGTGCCAAGAACAGGCCACAGTCCCAGTCTCACACTAAATACCAAGAAGAGCAGAAATTTAAAACATGCTTTCATTCTGTTTCTTCTTGTTTTTTAAAGGAAAGCCCCGAAGGGTGGGTTTTGACTGCAACATGTACTGTAAGGTCCAGATAAATTATGCTTATGTAGTGTGACCGTAGGCCTGTCAGTCAGAATTGCTGCTTCAGGTAGTATGGCACAAACAGTAGAGCTCTGTGAAGTACTTAACAGCTGCTAATTCAAAGGTATCAGAACAAGGTATTTATAGGTCTGAAATGTGATGGACAGGAACACAATATCTGCTGGTGCTAGACAAGAGTAGGGAACATACCATGGATGTCAGTAATGCAAGCTCACCTTGCCCAGCTGTGTGATGAGGAGAAGCCAGGTCTGCTCACTCCACTCCTCTGCAGCACCTGACCTGCTGTGGGTTTATCCAAACATGGACAGGTATATCTTTCTTTTTATGGCTACATAAAGAAAACAGGAATCTTTTTTTTGCATGTAACCATTGTTGAGCTTCACTATGCATGTAAGAAGAGGAAGGTTTACATGTTTCTTGCTCCTGCTCCCCAATTCCATTGTTCCCATCAGGCACTGAAAGTGAAATAAGGCAGCGCAAAAAAGACGACAGGTGCTACAAAAGGAAATGCATACAATTCCTTATTTCACAAAGGATATATGTGTTATTGACAGTAACAAAGACACAGTACTAGATCTAACCCACCCTCATACACTAAGCAGGATCAAGCATACTATCAGTAGACCATGGCCACCTGTTTGCAAACCATATTTTACCAAAACAAAGAACTACAGCAACAAAATATTAAAATCTTTGGACACTGTCCATGAAAAGTGTTTTCTGTCCTGGAGAAGTTTTTTTCTTTTATGGAATGCAAATTAAAGATATTTTTATACACTGGAAAAAAATAATAATTTACTCTCTGGCGCTGTCTGTTCACCAAACAATTATCAGTTATATACCAAACTATAGATCCTTTCCCCATTTCTATACTACTTAAACTTTTTGTTTCATCTTTACTTGCAAATCAAATCTTCCAAATAATTCATTAATGTTCCCTGAGTTTGGTTACACACTATTGTATCTGATGAAGTGTCAAGCCATTCCTCCTTTGTCCACAAAGCCAGGTACTCTAAAAGGTGTTCAAGGCCAGGTTGGATGGGGCCCTAGGCAACCTTGTCCAGACCATGCCTGAAAGGTGGTGGCCCTGGCTGTGGCAGGGGGTTTGGAACTCTGTGATCTTTGGGGTCCCTTCCAACCCAGACCATTCTATGATTCTATGATTCTATGATATGGTCTTAGGAAATCCAAAGAGCTGTTACCCTTGAAACTTTCTGATATTTTCAAATTCAAAAAAAATCAGTTGAGGAAATAAAAAATACGTGCATTTATGTGAACAGCTATGGGAATGAAAACTATTCTGTAATTTCCCATTGTTGGGAGTTTTTGGTTTGGTTTTTTTTTTCAATGTAAGGAATGTAAGGTTTGCTGTCCTGGGAATACTTTGGACATTGCAGTAAAAACATATTTTGGACATTTGGTAAGTTTCAGGGGATAATTGTGGCTAGTCAGATATCAGGAACAGGTCAAGGTTATGCCTTATAAAGTTATTCTTCAGTGAAATATCAGTCATTTTATTTCAATATTTTTTAAATGTTATCTCCTCTGGCATGCATCATTTTTTCCACCTAAAATTTAATTTATTAAATATTTGAATCCAGACAGCTTTTACATATGCCTTTTTGGTTCTTTGTTTTCCGAAAGATTAGAGCACAGATACTACTGAATGTTTGAATATTCTTTGTCTCCTGCTTAATTTTCTCTCCTACTGTTGTGCACCAAACCTATGTTTTGATTTTCTCTTTCTGCATTTAGGGAATCTTATCTTGTTTCCTTTTATGTTCTTGTGCTTTTCTGATCTTATCCCTGAGGGGCTTGAGCTGTTCCTTTATATCCACGTTTAGACCTGTAATCTTCTTTTCACTTCTTGTTTCATTCTTTTTGAATTTTCAGGTCACTGGAGAAATTCTGATGCTTCCACAATAGTTTCTGACTATTCTGCCATTCTGTGCTTCACTGCTGTGTAACCCACCACTATGCATTAAATATCTTCTCTTTCACTAACTCCCAGCAGCTCTGCACTCCCTTGCCCTTAAAACTTTTTTTCTCTTCTCAGTAGACTATTCCCAGTACTCCTCGAACAGGTTGAAGTTTGCCTTCCCTCTCAGCCATCGCTTTCCTGCTCTTTTACCTTCATATTAATATTACTTCCCACAGCTTTTCTGTAATCTTTCACAATTTCTGTTGCTGAATGTACCCTTTGTTTACGTGTTCTGTTATTTTTGATAGTTGAAGCAAGATCTAAAACAGGAGCTCCCTTTACTCGCCAAAACAAAAGCTGCTCCCAAAAGATTCTGTGGACTGACTGTACTATCCTGCTTTGCTCCTTAGGTAGCTCCGAACAATTGCAATCTCATTTTCCTGCGAAGGCTTTGATTTTAGGAATATTGAGTCACTGCTCAAAAAATACGTAGCTATCTTCCCCTTTTCTAGTATTAATGTGTGAAAAAGTACACCTTTGATAGATGGTACACGTTCCTCTCTTGCTCTCACATCTTTGCATCTTTTTTAACAGTAATGGACCCCTGTGGTTTAGCTCAACAACTTTCTGGGATGCCATTTTCATTAGGTTTTGATTGTGCTTTTATAGTTCTTTCTGCTCACACCCGTTCCGGGGTAGCTGTGTGGTAAAGTCCTAAAGGCTGGTCTACTACTTGACCCTCTCATGACTCTACTCATTCTCCTTTGCCTAAAATCAGATGGAAAAGTAGGCTTTTGTGTTCCCCCCATGCCCTTCCCCTCTGAGACTGTATCACTAATCTTATCTCTATTTAAAAGTCTCCTTCCCTGTGAGCACTCCAAGATATCCTTCCTCCTCCTTTTTGCATGGACATTCAATCTTTTTGCTGCCTATTTTGCATAATGCCATGCCAGACATCATGACACCTGTTTACTCTCCTCGGTCTACTGAAATGTTGATCTCTGAATCACCTGTCTCCATCGGCCTCTAGGATCTTTATCACACTGTGCTGTCTTCTGTTCTTCCACCACTGTGCTGTCAGATGCTTGCAGTCTCTGTTATGCTGCATAGGATTCTATGTAGCAGTATCATTAGGCCCATCTAAATAAGTAACATGGTGAAGTAAACCAGAGAAATACCTTGTTTGTCTGTCTTATGGGTACAAGCACGGGCAGGCTCCTTCCTGAAAGGATGTGCAGTCTGCACTTTAGGGTAGCCAATGTCAGGACCTTCCAAAAGACCTTTAGGTAATGACTTTTCTTTGTAAATAATCTTAGGTACCAGCACAGGCAAGAAGTGGTCTAGGGATACTGTTCCTGTTTTAGACGGTTCCACATGTGAGTGCTTTTTCTTTCAAGAAAAGGTAATAATAGAAAACTAAGAATAGAGTGAGTCAGAACAGAATTAAAATGCAGCCTTGACTTTCTTGCCTCTTAGCCCCTCAGGAAATCACATGCTGATTGTACAGACAGCCTAGTGTTTTCTAAGTTCCTTTATTTTGAGTCCTTTCAGGGAAGCAGAGTGATTATGCCTTTGCTGTTGCAGGGACAGGCAGCTGACTCCCACCCTGGAAGCACTGGAATAAGCAGAACTTCAGTACAGCAAATACCTCTGGGGCAGAGTAATTATGTGATTTGGAATATGCCTTCTGCTCCAGTCTATATTCAATTTCAGCTCATCTCAGTTTTTTGGCCACTGGTCTCCTATAGTGATGTCCTAGGTGCAGAACAACAGACAAACATGGGCTAAGAAGAGCATATTTTTAACATTTTATAAATGTGCAGCTGTACAATTTGACCAGTTTCCTGTGGTTTTTCACTGAACATGCCACATCAATGTACTTTTGAGGAGTAAAGGATGAGTTTCTCTTGTTTCTAATCATGGTGCCATATTTTATTAGGTATTGTATTTGGCAATGTTTACATCACTGTTAAAATTGTGTCAGCAAAATCAGTACTTTCAATTTCATAAGCTACAGGGGGTTTTGGGTGTGGAAACCAATCACAACACTTTGGTTTGATTTGAAAATAAATTTGAAAGCCCCCCTCCCTGGCAGTGTTCAAGGCCAGAGATGGGGCTTTGGGCAACCTGATCTAGTGGAGGGTGTTCCTGCCCATGGCAGGAAGGTAGGAAGTAGATGGACATTGAGGTCCCTTCCAACCCAAACCACTGCATGATTGCATGATTATAGTCTCCATCAAACATTAGTATTTCTTTTATTAAAATAAAATATCCATTTAGGTTTTTAAATGTTTTATATTAACCATGACAAACTAGAGCTGAAGTATTCTTGCTTTTTGTGAAGCTTTTTAAATTTTCCATAGGTCAGTAAAAAAAGGTGAAACAAGAATAGGGTTCAAATAAGTAATTTGAAAATCAACAGATATTTTAACATTTGCCATTAGTACCATATTTCTCATGCATTACCTCTTGCTAATTTGGCTAAGTTTGCATTGAGATTGATCTTTTTAATATATACTGGTACTGCTATTCATGCTAATTTTGATGATTTAATTTGACCCATACAGAAAGCCACCTTTCTAGGGCATTTCAGAAGTTGTCACAGCTGCCTGCAAGCGTACTCTGCAGTTTAAGGTTAGTATGCTCAAGAGTTAGACCCTGGAAATGTCCATTCAGACTGAGGCCTCACACTTCAGTCACACACTTAAGACTCCTGCAAGAGTGCTGACTGTATAATTTATTCCTAATTATCTTGTGCAATGACAGTGGCAGAGGGATCACACTGAGCAGTATCTAGGGTAGGGTTTGCCTCTTCTAATTGCCCTGAGTATTACCTGCTTACAGAGAAACCTGCTGCTCCCTGAGTGTGGCCGTATCTGGTTCCTAATTGCCAGCAATTCCTTAGCTCCTTGTGCTTGCTTCAATCTAGATGCAGTCAACATTAATGCCAGTGTTAGAAGTATTATAAAATCTCTCTATATAATTCCTCTTTAATTAGCATCCTATTATCTTAAATTGCTTCAACATTTTTATTTTATTTTTTTTTTCTAAAGCTCCTCCATTCTTTTAGTAATACCCTTTGTGTACAACTGCCTGAGTATTTCACCACTGGTTGGATCTGCTACAGTTTTTTTTACTTTGTTTTTTAATAGCTTATTCAAAAGGAGAGAAAAGCACAGTGGGCTCTCAGTAGAGTGCAGTGATATCGGTGTTAGTGTTCTCAGGGTTTTTCTTGCTCTGGAGCATAATGGTTGAACTAAGTCTTGCAGTGAAGAGCAAACCTACTGGGCTAATGGCAATAAACTTGGAAACAGTGAGAGATTTGTTCATTCAAGTTCAATGTGTGGATAGTTCCCTGCAGCTCTAATTAGGACCCTGGTTCTGAATAGATAATTAAATCTCAGATTGGTTATCCAAGTGAAGGGATTAAGGAGAAAATATACCATTCACATTTATAGGAAAATGCAAAGTTCCGCATTTCTGTTGTTTGACTAATGTTACAGTGAACTCCATCTGAAATACCTTTCAACGTGCCTGTGCAAGACAGAAGGAGACACAGATGAAATGTGTCTGCACTGCGTCTCTCACGGCAATGATGGACTGCATAAGATAAAGCTGACATTTTATCTTTAAGAAAGATATTCCTTATCCTTTGGAAACACGAGCATTACTGCGTACCAATCAAAATAAAAACAGTTCCAGCATTTCAAATGGTGGATTGTCTGTTTGGACACCTCTCCCTCACTCCCCCACCCTCAGTTATTTCATGGGTGGCTGAGTGCAAACTGCACTATGGGACATACATATTTGCGCTCTAAGCACTGTTTCTCAGGTGGATGGGAAAGTTTAAATTTAGTAATCTAATCACCTAAAGCAGATACCCTGAAATCACACGTTTTGCAAGGTTTTAGTATGTGTGAAATACCTTTGACAAAACCCACCTGTTTCTTTGAAGTTTCAGTGCTTCCCAAGGCTAACCCTCCATTCATTTCTTTTCAAGTGTTTTAAGATTTTTTTTTGGCATCTCATTTGTATGCCAAATACAAATTCTGATAATGCTTATATTGACATAGCCATATAGTTCAGACAAGCAGTGCAGAACTTAAGACCGGAGAGGTCTACAAAAAAATATTGACTGGAAGATTGTTTTAGAAATTTTAAGATTGTGCACTAGTAAATATTTCTTACCATTTTCCAAAAGAAGATTTCATGCATCCTTTTGTTTAGAGGACACAAAGCTATTTGTGCTTAGTGACAGAATAAAGGTTAATTGATTGTCCTGGTTTTGATGAAAATTAGGAAGGAGAATGGAAATTTCCTATGTGTCAAGAAGTCATTGGTAATGACAGAATAACCTGAAACATGTCAATGCCTCGGGCTGTTCAGTCTCTCAGACATGCTGATGTGCCCTTACTTCTACTCCTCATCCCTCTTTAGGTATGAAAAGCAAACATTCTGTTTCTACGCAGCCTTTCAGCCATTTTCTTCCATTCACAGAAAACAATTCAATTACAGTAAATTTCATGGTGGGTTTTTTCTTTCTACACCAGCACGTAGGCTACATGAGACAGTGTGTGACTATTTGCCTAAGTTTTCGAAGTCTAGACTTCATTAATTTCAAGAACAGAAATGTTTGTGATAACCTCGCCTGACTATTTTTGTTGCACTGGTAATCTCATTTCCAATTTCAAGGGTGACTGACAGAGCAAAAAGTCCCTTTTCTAAAATCATGATTGCCTACCTCCTAATCCCTTGAAACTTCTTTCTGCCACCAGTCTTGACAATTTGTAAATGTTATGGCAGCATCGGCTATACATACTGAATATAAACAATTTATCATGCCTTTATGAACTATGGATCAGGAATCACTAATGTTTTTCATGACCTGCACTGTTAAAACTTGAAATATCATATGTGTTTTCTATTCACATTTGTTTACTCAAAGTTAGGAAGCTGATGCTGACATTTTCTGAAAAAGAAGATTCCATAATGACAAAATACAGTCAGTATACTTAGAGGCATTCCTCTGGGAAGAAAAAGCAGTTGGTAATGCAGTATCCTGAAAGTCTCAGTGGTACCACAAGTTCATTGTATGTCAGTGTGAATTAGAGGAAACTCAAAAACATCAGAACAAGAAGAACAATATATTTTTTCACATTGTAATGAAAAATAAATTAAATTTATTCTAGAAGTTGCCTTTAATAAACATTAAAGCATACCTGGAAGACTATAGCGCCAATGAAAAGTGAAACAAAAATAGAAAAGATTGTATGAATAGAATTATTTTTCTTGATGTTCACAAACACTGTAATTTGTCATCTTTGCTACTGCATTTCTTCTTTATTGAGAGATGATCTCTAGGGACTTTTTAGTGGGCCCTGATGTATGAGTTCTCTTCTTGAGTTTCATACCAAATTAGTAGTGGAACTTTTATTTTGCCACATAAATATCTGATTAGATATTTCTCATAGTAACACTTAACACAATAAATAGATACGGCTTTCAAAGGCTTCTGTACATATTGTAATGTACATTAAGATCAATCAACGGATATTTTCAAATCTATATTCCCTTTGTCAACATAAGTTCATTAAGCGTTCAGTATAGGTTGTTTCCTGTATGATTAAAAAAGTAATAAAGCATATGTTTTTTTTAAATTCTGTACAAGAAGAATTATACTGTAAGTCTTAACCTCTTTTGTGAGCTGATCGCTTCAAAATCAACAGGTTTTGTTTGTGCAACAGTTGCTAACGAAATACAATTACTAATGATGTCATTATTTCATATGATACTTTTAATTACAATGCTTACTTCATCAGTCACACCCCACATAACTGTTTCCTTTGAAACAGAAAGTATTACACCAAAAATTTTTAATACAGGCTGGAATGGAACCTTTTGGCTCTTCACCATAGTTTGGAACTGTTCATATCTTAGTTCTTCATATAGATGTGTGGACCTTCACCTGCTAGGTGAAGATCAATAGCTGAGAAGCTGTGCTGAAGGTAGCATCAAAGTCCAACAAAAAAATTAAAACTGTCCTGGCTTACATTGGACACTGTCACCTTTCTAACTGTCAGTCTCTTGGGAATGTCTTTTTAATTTATTCCATTGCATTTTAATGATGTAATGCTTGAGTTCCTAGGTTGTTCTGCAATATTTTGATATACTGATAACAGCCCCGAAATTTGTGTAATCTTTGGAACATTTTCTTTTTTGTATCAAGACTGTTTGATGTACACAAAAGGAAATGTTACAAAGGCCAAGAATATTAGAATGATGATAATTCATTAGAATAAATGAATTTTGCTCATTGCAGCATCTCTGTCCTGATCCCTGATCAGGTAACTTCAGATGCCTTTGAAAGAAAGGTTAGATGTAAAGACCCAAAGAGCACTGTGGACCATTTCTGTATGTTGTCTATTTTTAATGTGGCTTCAGTGTGTAATAAGTAGACTAACTAGGGATTGTTCTCAAACCTTCTATGACTGTAAATAAGTAACTAGGGCAAAGGGGAACCATTGTTTCATCACTAGGAACAACCTGAAAGAACTTCAGCGCTTGCTGAGTTGGTGCCTGTGGCAGACTATGGCTGTGAATAGGCAACCAAGGCAAAGGGGAACCATTGTTTTATCATTAGCAACATCCTGATAGGATTAAATGAGTTAACCAAATAAGACACTGAACACAAGGTAGAGGAGGACTACGAGAGACCAGGATGAACCCCACTACCAGCTTACACGGCCACAGAAAAACACCAGGATATGCCACGTGTACCCGGAACTATGGGACTATAAAAAGGGGACTCCAGAGGGGTGAGGCGCGTGCCGTTTGCAGGAGCAAGGGTCTCCTCCAGAGGCCCAGCGCTGTTTTGCCTGCTCGCATCTTGCTTAAATAAATTATGTTTGGAAATTTACAAATGTGTCACTGCCATTTATAACACGCAGCCTTCTCCCAAGGGATTTCAGCTCTTTTCCCACCAAACAAAAAAAAAAAACAAACCCTGTGTCAGCAGCCTTATACCAAATGATTTCAGCTCTTTTCCAACCAAACAAACAAAAAAAAAAGCCCCCGGTGTCCACAGCCGTGTCCCAAGGGATTTCAGCTCTTTTCCTTCAAAAACCGCTGTCTTTCTCTCAACCCACAAGTTCACCTCTTTTTCCTTTCTGATTCTCTCCCCCATCCCACTGGGGTGGAGAAGTGTGAGCAAATCGATGCTGCTTATTTAGCTGCCAGCTGGGTTAAACCAACATCTGATTATCAGCTGGTTCCCGTTACGGATGCCAAAATCTCTGCTTTTAAAAGGGCAGATGTCACTGCCATGGGAATGCCACAGAGCTGCAATTGCTGAGTTGTTATGGTGCTGGATAGACCTGGCTCAGGGAGGGAGGCTTCACACACACACAGGGATGGAAGTACCCAAGTAAGGATAGAATGCAATTTTCCAAGGATACCTTCATTTATGGGTATGATTTCTAAAAGGTTTTAGGAAGATAATTACGCCTGTAAACTGAGGCATAAACCAGCAAGCAATTCATGGTACAATTAGAATGGGAGATAAACGGATTAATAAATCTCCTGCACAAGCATCAACTTCAGAAGCTGCTGTGTTCATCAAAGGCTTCTGCTGACATGATACATTCCTGAAGGAGAATCTGGATTTACTGTTTGCTTTGGACGCACACTCACTATCATTCCGCCCAAATGACGTGTGGAAAATAGACTCTATAACTCCAAAGTTATAAAGCAGGTATGTTTATTCAGCACTGGCTGCACGGGGCATCTCTCCACCACAAACGTGCACACCCCACACAGCAAGCCGTTCCTGTATTTATACAATCTAATAATGAATATTCATTTACACCTATACATATTAATTACCTGTGCCCGCCTACCCTCGCCTCGTATGCTAATTACTTTATCATCTTTCGCGCTTGCGCAGATCCTTCAAAAAAATGTTGGGCCTGCCTGGGTCTCTGGTGGTCCATGGGATGAAGGCCCCGAGTCTTCCTCACGATGGACTTTTCAACTTCCTTGCCTGGAAAGCAAGAATCTTGCCAACTTGCAGTATTCTTATCCGTTTGGACTAATTTATGTCCGTATAGGGAGACCTATGGATGTATTCCAGCCATCTGTTCCTTCATTAACGAAGAGATAATTGACATCTCTGTGATGGATGTTATCCTGTTCCCACTCTGTCTCCTGAATCCTAAATTCCTACAGCTGTTCCCTACAAAATCTACCTCCCTGCAAGCCAGTTCCTGTGGGCCTCCTTATCTGTTTCTTTAAGCTACAAAATTACCTGACTTAAATCTTGTGAAATATTCTTTCTATTTCTATAGCCCCCGCCCCCCCCCATATCAGGCTAACAATTTTCTGGGTTTTACTTGATACCAGTTTAATGTTGCATTGGACATTGTTGTAAAATGCATTAGAATTTTTATTCTTCAGAGCTGATGAGGGAACCGATTGTTTCCAGGAAAGCTCGGCCAAGGACACTGTTGTGTTGGCATCTTCCCATCACTGGGGCTGGCAGCACCTGAGTCAGTGCTGGCAGCTTCTCTGCCCAGCGCCCCAGTTGCGAGCCGGGCAGGAGGAGAAGCGGGCAAGTGTGTGGCTGCTGGGCAACAGGTCAAAGCAGGGGAGCGTGAGCATCGCTGCTCTCGCCTTAAGGGCCAGCGCAGCTGAGGCGGGAAACTTCCTGGCCGGGCCCGCGCCGCTTCCAGTGCCGCGCGGGACTCGCTGTGCCTGGAGCGCGGCCGGCCGTTGCCGAGCGACCATGACGCGGAGTCGCCGGAGGACCGAGGAGCATGCGCAGAAAAGCGCAGTGAAGCTGCCCGGAGGAGCCTGCGCATGCGCCTTGGAGCACCGTGGTCCAGTGACGAGGGGTTGACCGCAGCTGCGGGCACGAATCGGCGCATGCGCAGTAGATCGCGCGTACTCCGCTCGGTGCTGCGCCCGTGTGGCGCAGCGCCCGGAAGCTGCTGCGTTCTGCCTCCGCGCGCACTCGCCGCGTTCCTGCGCTGAAGCTGCCTCGAGGAGCCCGCCCGCGCTTTCTGGGGCGATGACGTGCCCCGTCGGGACCCCGGCAAGTGCGCCGTGCGCCCGCACAGTGCGGCTCGCCCAGGTCCCGGCATCCGCCGCGGAGCGCGCGGAATTCGCCTCGGTTCTCGCCGCCGGTCCCGGCTGCGTGACGCCGCGCTGCGTGCCGGGCGCTCCCTCCCGGGGAGGCGCCGGTTCCGCCGCCCGTCGCGGGGTCGGCCGGGGCCGGGCGGTCGACGGGTCGCGGCGCGAGTGGCCGCGGCGGGCCAGGGGTCGGTGCGGGGCGCGCGGGCGGCGAGGCACCGCGACTTCCACCCCCCCCCCCCCCATCCGCGGCCGGAGTTCCCCGGCGCCGGTCCGTGCCTGGACTTGTCTCCGCGGCTTCCGGCGGGGGGTCTGGGCCGGGAGGTGCGCGGAGCGGGTCGCGGCGGGGGCTCGGGGTGCGGCCGGGCCAGAGCTCCCCTTCCCCCAGCAGCCGGCACGGGAGACACGAGGCATCGAAGGGGCCGGCGCGGTCGGGGGCGGGGGGGGGGAAGGAGGCGGTGCGGGGTTTGTTTTTCGGGCTTGTGGTTTTCGCTGGGTTTTGGGGGTACGGGGGTTCTGTGGGGCTTTGCGTTGGGGCTGGGGTTAGCGGGGTCGGTGGGGGCTTGTGGGGTTGTTTTAGCTGGATAGGGGAAGTTGGTCGGGGCTGGCAGGTTTGGGGGGATTTTGGGGTGTCTGTGGGGTTTGTGTGGGTCTGTGTCTCTCTCTGGTTGCGGCTTGTGGGTTTTCTGTCTCGTGGGGTTGGTTTGGCAGAGGAGGGCTTAGGGCTCCTGTTGTGGTTGCTGTGGCGTTGAGTGGTTATTGGGGGTTGTTGTGGTGTCTGGGGTTTCCGGGTTTGTTGGTTTCTTTGGCTTGGTGGTTATTTTGCTTTGGTCTTTTGTTGGTTTTATGGTCTGGGATTTTTTTTCCTGGTTTTAATTGGGTTTTTGGAGGTTCTGTGGCTCGCAGGGTTTTGAAAAGTTTTTCCCGTAAATGAAAATGGAGCACAGGTTCTGCTCTGCCTTTTGTTTCCTTGTCAGCAAACATGTGCAACCTCAGCTACTGTAAGAGACGGGCCCTGGCAAGTAGGTCTTGCACTTGGGTGTCTCTGTTGGGAATGGTTACGCTGGTCTGGGCTCTGCTGGGGAGGAGGAGCTGGTCTGGACTTGTGCTTTGCCCTTGCAGATGCCGTCCTGGAGAAGGCCATGCGCAAGCGCCTTCTGAAGCCGTTGTAGGGCCCCACTGAATCCCCGTTGAGAGAGTTTCCCGCCTCAGTGTTTCTCTATCAATAATTCCTGATGTGAGAGCTGGAGGGAGGATGCATGGCTCAGAGGCACCGAGAGGTGAGCTGTTGATGAATTTGATACACAGGTTAAGGAATTACTGCTTCCCTCTGGTAGAGCCTACAGCTCTGTCAACAGAAGGGAATTTGGAGCTGCTTCACGCGTTCCTCAGTGCAGTATCCAGCATCTTTCTGTAAACATGCTTTTCTCAATAGTTTAATGAGACATCACATACAGCACCAAAGCATCTGAGACATGAAACTGTTTTCTTTCCTCAACTTTCTGGTCAAGTGTAATTTCTTAAACTGCCAGAGCAATCTCCAGAGCTCATCTGTCAGCGTCTTGAGTTGTATCTGCAGCTTGTCAGTCCTGCAGGCTTCTGTGTTCAGCCAGTACAAACAACATCAACCAGTACCCAAAGGGGGGCTACAAGAAAGCTGGGGAGGGACTTTTGAGAAGGGCCGGTAGTGATAGGTTTTAAAATGGAAGGAGGTAGATTTAGACTGGCTATTAGGGAAAAAATTCTTCCCTCTGAGGGTGGTGAGGCACTGGCACAGGCTGCCCAGGGATGTGGTGGATGCTGTGACGGTTTGCTTCCCCCGTTGCCCCCATGTTTTCCTGTTTATGCTGTTTACATGGATTGATTGCTAACCATTGGTGTTGATAGTGATTTCTGCATCTGTCTCTCTGTTCAGGAAGACAGATAACAACACAATAGCCAAGGGTTATCTACGTTAATATGCCCACCAAACACTGGTCAGTGTCCACTGGCATATACGGGAGTATGTAAATATGACAGTGAGCCAGTTCCTTACTCCAAGAGCCCTTTGAGCTCTCCTGAGACGACAGCGGGCTGCACGTCAGGATCTCCCCTTGAAAGGGACGCCTCTCAAGGTGACTTCTCGAGGTCGAGAGAATCCTTGCCGCAACAGATCCTCGGTAAGTGAGTTGGGAATAAGTGCACTAACATTTGTGATCTTAGCTAAGAAATAGAAAGGATTGATTGTACATCAAATCCTTTAGACATAAACCGTTGACCAAGTCTGGGACTAGGACTGAACCCAGCCGCACCTGGGCTCCTCTCTGAGCAGGAGTTTAGAAAGCAAGGGGATTCTTTCTGAACCTCGTGACTCAGCGGGAGGGTCTCCCTGATAGATTCATCTGACCCTGCTCTCTGTGCACTAACTAATCAAGAGTACCTTATCATCGAATCTTAATTATTGTCGCGTTTATTACCAAACACTGTTACACCCTTTTGGTTTATATCAATAGACATATTATTGCCTCTCTCCTAAGAGTGAAGTGCATCCCTCTGATCTATCCCATCTGCCACAAATTGGCGTAGTCGGCAGGATGGTAAACAGTATCTCTGATTCTTTAGGGAGGCATGGAGTAAATCCAAGCCCCAACTTCTCAAATGAATGGGCTTGTGACAATTGGCATAACTGGGAAGCCGTTGAAGAACACCTAAAAGTTACTAGAGGCTGTACAAAGGACGGAAAAAATAAAGGTATCATCTGTAAAATGCTGGGTACCTGTTTACAAGCTGCCTATCAAGAAAGGGAAATAAGAGACAAAAAGCAAAAGAACCTGGAAAAGGAAAAAAAGCAGAAAGGCAACTGAAATGTTACTGTCCTTAAAAATTGAACAGCTACAGAAACAGTTGCAAGAAGAAAAAGTGAAAAGGGAAAAGTTGGGAGGAAAGGTTGAAATGATGCTTATACAGTCTCCCTGCCCCCCTGATATTGTACAGATCAGGAAGCTAATAGTATCTCCTGAATATTGGGATGGAGATATCTGGGGTGATAATAATAATAGTGACTCAGATAAGGAGGACGTCTTGTTCCCTACGAATCCTCCTGAATATGAAATCAGACCCGTTGTTAAAAAAGAAGAAACTATGGGACCTCGGGGTGGTCATCCGCGGTATACTGCGCGAACCACCCCCTGGGATCCATTGCAACTGACAAATTTGCAAGAGAAATATAGCAGAAACCCAGGTGAAACTGAATGTGAATACCTGTGGCGAGTTTGTCTAAGTGGTGGTGACAGAATAATGTGAAGTGAGGATGAAGCAAATGGATTTTGGGGTCCAGGAGTCTTTTTAAATTTGGGACCCAACCCAAGGAATATACCCCGTTCTATCACTAGCCGAGTAGCTTATTGGGCTGGTGGAATAGACATCATGGAGCGAGGTCAACCCTCCATAATTCCTATTAAATCTTTACGTGAACTCTCTACAGCTGTCACAAAAGCTGCTTGCTTACAAGCTATGCCTGAGAGAGGACTACATGAGATCCCACTATCTGCTACAGTAAATTTTGCAATGTTAAAGCCACTAATTCGTGGAGCCCCAGCACTTCTTAAATCTTCTCTAGTTGCAAAACGAGATGAGATTAAAAGAGATACTGAATTCAACAGGGATGGCAATAGTGCTCCTAAACCACTTCCTACTTGGTCAGAATTGATGCATGACATTGTTAACTACAGCCAGGAAATGGGCTGGAATGATGACATGCCATCTGGAAAACAAAAGTCCCGGGGAGATAACAAAGTAAGGCCTGTGAAAAGGGAAACAGAAACTGACCTAAAAGGAAACAAATTTAAAAACTCACAAACAGCATCCGCAAAACAGAGGAATGAGTTATGGAGGAATGCATTAGCTCTAGGCATTTCCAGAGCTGCGATTCAAGGTCAGCCTACTAGCAATATCTTGAGTCTAATTGAAGCATTCCAAAGGGGAGATAACAATGAAAGGAAGGAGCAAATTTCAACTCCTCCTATGCCACCCCCTAGAAAGGAAGAAAATCCTTTGGTCCCTCTTAGAAAGAAATGACAGGAACTGAATCTAAAAAACTAGTAACATCCGGCAGGAAATTGGGTCTGCCTGTGCGGGAAGTGGAGGCATGTCAATGTAAAAGTGATGATGGCCCATATATTTTAATTCCAGTTGGTCCTCGACGACAATTGGTAAAATTTGTGATAGATACTGGAGCACAAATTTCAATACTAACACAACAAGCTGCTGAGAAGCTGGGTGTGCAACCCGGACGGCGAAAGGTTCAAATTACTGGTGTGAACGGAGGGAGTAGTGTGTGCCCAACTGCTAAAGCCAGTTTGTGGCTTCCAGGCGAGAAGCGCATGTCAACTACTTACTCTGCAATTAAAGATCATCATGAAAATATTTTAGGTTTTGATGTTTTAAACGGACGAACCTGGCACCTACCAAATGGTAGTGTTTGGTCTTTTGGCTCAAGTATCAATCCCAATCCCACCAGAAATAGGGAGGCTGAAGTACGTGTGCTTCGCACAGCCCCTGCACTCCCTGATTCAAACATTACAAACGTGCCTCAATATCCGATTTCTGTGACAGCACGAAATGGAATTTCTGAAGTTATAGCTGATTTGGAGAAACGGCAAATTATCTCCAGGGCTCACTCCCCATAGAACTCCCGTCTGGCCAGTTCGGAAGCCAGACGGGAGGTGGCGATTAACAGTTGATTACAGCGCTTGAATGCTAATACAGCCCCATTAACAGCTGCTGTACCAAACACTGCAAACTTATCAGCTACCCTACAGGCAGCTGCACATCCCTGGATGGCAGCCTTAGATGTAAAGGACATGTTCTTTATGGCTCCCTTGAAGGAAGAGGACAATGTAAATTTGCCTTTTGTTGGGAAGGAATGCAACATACCTTCAATAGACTCCCACAAGGGTCTAAACATTCACCCACAGTTGCTCATGCAGCACTTGCTGAACTTTTGCAGACAGTCTCACTTCCCCAAGATGTGAAACTGTATCAATACATAGATGATATCCTAGTTGGAGGACCTTGCCCTGAAAAAGTAGGGAAAGCCGCAGCAGCAGTGTGGCAAACATTGAATAAAGCAGAACTCGAGGTTCCACCCGCAAAATGTCGAGGACCTAGTAAAGAAGTAAAATTCTTGGGTACTTGGTGGGTGGCAGGAAGTGCAGTAATTCCTCCGGATACCTTAAGAAAAATTGATGAGCAACAAATGCCTCAATCAAAGAAGGAATTACAAAATTTACTTGGAACTTTGGGATATTGGAGAAACCATATCCCTGGATTCTCTATAATTTCCCGTCCGTTATACACTCTCTTACGGAAAGGTAAACCCTGGGAGTGGAAATTAGAACATGAAGAAGCAGTAAAGGCTTTAACTAAAGAATTAAAACCATATCAGTCACTGGGATATGGTTTTAATCACAGTCGAATGGGGTTTTGCTGAACATGCTACTTACTGTGGTCTGTTCCAATCTGGCCCCGAGGCGCTGCAAAGACCTTTATTGTTGAGCTCAACCGCATTTAAAGAAACAGAGCAGAGATACTCTGAATGGGAAAAAGGACTCTTACCTTTAGTCCGAGCAGTTAAACAAGTTGAGAAAATACATCAGGGACAACCCGTGAAAACTAGAGGACCTTTTAATTTGCTGGAAGCAGTTTTAAAGGGAACTGCTCCTCCAGAGGGAATTGCTCAAAAACCCACCATCAGAAAGTGGTCTGCTTACCTGACAGGAGTTGCAGAAAATATGCAATTAACTGAAGGACACACTGAGGTTTCCAAATTTCAAATGCCCATAAATACAGACCCTTTAGCATTACAACAGCCTTTTAAACCTCCACCCATTCTGGATGCACCTCCCCTCACTGAGGATGCACCAACAGAAAATACTTGGTTTACAGATGCTTCAGCAAAAAGAGTAAACAGTAAATGGCAATATAAGGCTGTTGCATTGGATATTACCACTGGCAAACAAGTGCTAGAGGAAGGTGAAGGCAGTGCACAAGTAGGAGAAATAAGAGCAGCTGTTTTGGCAGCACAAAATGGAGCAAAAATCATATATGTAGACTCTTATGCTGTCTGGGCTGGTGCCACACAGTGGCTCTGTCAATGGGAAACCTTGAATTGGGAAGTAAACAGATCTCCAGTATGGAGAAACAAAGACTGGCAAATATTACTAGATCTAGCCAGGAAGAAACCCTTTAGAGACGGGATGGGTGAAAGCTCATGCTAAAAATAATCAACCAGCCACAAAATGGAATCAAAAGGTAGATGAGCTAACTAAAATTCGGACAATCAGCTTAAATCCTGAGTGGTATCAATTAGGAGAATGGTTACATCAAAACTTAGGCCACACAGGTAAAGAAGCACTTTGCTTTGCTGGGCAGAGTAAAGGCTGGCCTATAAACAGGAAAACTTGTGAAACTCTTCTTACAGAATGTCCTCAGTGTAGATTGACATTGTAAGCAGATCACCCTGCTAAAGCACCACCTCTACATATCAATGAAGGGAAAACTTTATGGTCTACATGGCAAATTGATTATATTGGACCACTCAAATCCTCTGCAGGATATCAGTACATCCTTACAGGAGTAGAAGTAGTCTCTGGCTTACTTATGGCAACTAAGTGTGGGAAAGCCAGCGGACGAAATACAGTGCTGGGACTATCACTTTGGTTCTGGCATCTGCCTGTTCCTGATGTTATCCAAAGGGACAATGGCTCGCATTTCTCATTTAAATGGGTATTCCACACCCCATACTACCCTCAATCAAACGGGATGGTAGAAAGAGCTAATGGCTTATTGAAAAGGAACCTCAAGCCACGTGAGGCTCAATGGGATACTCGACTTTCTAAAATACTCCATCAGTTAAATAATCGGTACGGGCCTACTGGAAGCCCTGTAAGCCGAGCGTTCTTTGTAAGAACTGAGTTTAATACTGCATCTACTGGGAAAGGAGGACGCTCAGAAACACTACAGCCAGGACAACCTGTGATGGTAGATCTACCATCCATTGGTACTGTGCCTATGACTTTAACTAAACCTCGTGGCCCACATGTTTGGGAGGCTACAGATAGCAGTGGTGGGAAACACAGGATTAGTGCACGATGGATTTTTCCTTCTTTTTAAAAGGGGTAACCCGTTCGGACTTTCCCCACCGAAACGAATCTGTTTTCTCTTTCAGCACTCCACAGGATGACAAATAGAAATGCTGTGTTCATGTTGCTATTCCAAATCCTGACAATGCTCCTTCCTCTTAACCTGTGCTCAAGCAACACTAGAGTGGCCATGGTCTGAAGCCCATGTTAAACATACCAGCAATATAATGCGAAACTCTGACAATAAAGACTTGGCCCTCTTAACTGTAGTAATGCACGGGACCATGATATATTCAAAGAATGAATGGAACAGGGATCCTAAGGGTATTGATCAACTACTCAGACTCAACGGGATGACAGGCGAGGAAATAAAGGTAGGATGCCGGATGATCAATGGATCCACCTATGAGAAGGCATCTCAAATCAGTGTGTACAATGTCACATCAAATGAATTGCTAAAGAATACAAAACTTTGTGCAACTGAAAGATTGGACTGTTGGTATAATTTTACCTTGGTACAACCTGTTTTTGTAGTTTGCTGTTGATTTGTGACAGCATGTTTTGTTGTTGCCCAGAGTTTTTATATGCTTTTACTGTATTCAGGAATCTCACAATCTAAGTACGTTCCAATAAAGTGTGGCTACTGTAGGGTTAGATGGCTTCTTTTCTGGTCTCGTTACTTACAGCCTAGGTGCTGGATAAGATCCCAAGGTTCAGGTAACCACCATCAGGTTATGCCAGTTTTGTTCTCCCATGGAAGCACAGGAACTTAGAAAAATAGGTTTAGAATGAGCTAAATGAAATTCCTGGCCCAAGGTAATGTGTAGGCTGAGAGGCTTTAGGAGGAAAGCCTGTTCTGAGGGTGGTGTTCTCCTTGTAACAAAAGCAGGGTCTCATTCTGGCATGCCAGTTGTCGTGGCTAACAAAGAGCTTTTTTGTTTTGTATTGTTATAAATATTAGAAGAGTTCCACTTTGTAAAATGCTTTTGTGATGAGTTCAGGCTACAGTCTTGCATCCATTGAAAGCAGTATTTACTGCAGCTGAGTCTTTCTGTTTGGAGCTGAGGAAGGAAGTATGGATTGAATAACAATCTATTGGTTTTTGACCTGCAGATGGGAGAAGAAAGTGAGGAAAGTCTAACAGAAGAGCAGATTGAGTCACTTCTCCAGACAGTCCCCAGTATTCTTCCAGGGGATCGAGAAGAACAGCAAAGAGACTTGGCAATGTTGACTGAAGACAAAGGTGACCAAACATAGGAGGCATCTAGCCCAAAGCTGGTAACGATTTCAACAGAGGAGAGTGGGCTAACAATTTTCTGGGTTTTACTTGATACCAGTGCAGGCTTGTGGGGTTGTTTTAGCTGGATAAGGGAAGTTGGTCGGGGCTGCATTGGACGCAAACTCACTATCATTTTCCTTTATGAGGCTACACACATATATAAGGGACAGATCATTCCACTCAATATATAATTAAACCAGAATGCCTTAAAGAACTGAGCCCTTGGGCTTTGCATGCTTCAGAAGATCTGCTCATAAGCTATGCAAGTGTAACACAAATCCTATGTTTTTACATTACCCGGGGACAGCTTGGCCTTAGGAGTGACATGCCATGAATCAGGGGGAAATTAGTGAAATGAAGAGCTCACAGAAGGGGTGGACAGAGACCAAAGTCAGGCATGCAAGGAATTTCTGCCATGCATTTCTACTAAAGGCTGGAGGTTTAGCTTCTAGCTATCGTTAGGTTCCAAATCAAACCATGAACTCCTGTGTTAGTTTTGGATTGAAACAGCTATTGAAATCAAGGCCACAAAACCCTTTTCATTGGGGAACAAATCTAAATTTAGGCCCTAATCTTCAAATGAAGCGGATCTACCTCCCTGCATTACTAATGTTCTTTACAGATATATGATACCTTAAAGGCATCTCATTTTCCTCAGTGTGTACAGGGCAAAGAATTGGATTGAGGGATGGATTCTGCTAAAAATGTTACAGAGAGTGAGCCCAATTCATACAGAATCAGTTCACCCATCCTTAAAAATCCCCCTCTGTAAAACCTGCAGGAAGCACAAGCAAAAGGGAAGCTGAGGAAGGAAATACTAAAGCCTTGAGAAACAGCTGTATCGTGTCCTGGTGTGAGGACACCATTGGTTTGAAGGCACAGGGGCTGGGCTGAACTTGCTGACAGCACTGGCATGTTTTTAAGGATATCATTCCTAACCAGCTTTGCAGAAAGAGTTCACTGTACAGCTGGGGCAGAGCTGAAGCGCTGTGGGAAAGGACTCAGGTTCCAGAGTTGGTGGAGGACTGTCTGCCGTGGGTGCCCCGTTCCCCCGCTGCACCCAGGTAATCTGGGAGGGTGGGCAGGGGCCGCTTCAGCACACGCTTGCTGTGCCAGCCGAGCCCCTGGCCCAAAGCATCTCCCCCGCGCCCGAGCCGCCGGTTTCCCCGGTGCCGGGTGAGGAGTGAGCGGGTAGTAACTCCCCGGCGAGGTGCGGCGCTTGGTCAGCTCTGCCCGGGGCTGGCCGGGCCCGCAGGCGGGGCTGTCCGGGCGCTGCCGCAGGGGCCTTGCTGGCGTCCCGCCGTTGCCACGGGAACGTGTGTGTCCGTTGCTTCATTGCCAACGGCAGCAGCCCGGCTGGTGGCCGCGCTCCGGCGTGTGAGTGTCCCCAGGCCCCCCCGGGAGCGGGAGGGGGGAGATTGCGGTGCCCAAGGCCGTGTTTTTGGGGCGGTGGCCGCGTGAGAACTGGGCAGGGATGCGCGGAACTCTTGCTGAGAAGGTTTTTGCAGGTTGAGATTAAAAGAGTTTGACTTGGATTGGGGTTTGCGGGAGCATCTTGGGTGAGCTGGCTGATAGCAGAGCTCTGTGGGTGACAGCAGTGGTCAGGATGTGGACACAGCACAGCTGTGCACCATGAATTGATGCCACAGAAGTTGGGATGTGGTTCAGAAAGGGAGAGAGGATGGCTTTCAGGGATGCTGGCAGTGCCCCATGTTCCAGCTTGGGTGTGTGGTTCACGGGTAGATGACCAAATCCTTGTGTGGCAGCAGAGCCGTGGCTGCTGTGCACATGCAGAGAGCCCCTGGGCAGCGCGGACTTGTCACCTCGTGCTTTTAGCTGCAGGCTGCTGTGGGTCCAAGCGTTTGCTTTGGGTAGGGTGAGATACTGCCCGTGGAAACAGCCTGATAGCCTGTGCCTGCCTATGAGTTCCATGAGCTTTGGCTCAGATCCTGACAGGATCCACTACAGAATGGCAGCGCTTCGCTAACGTGCTCCTCGGCCCAGCAGGGCCAGCTCTGACCCCGCTGAGGCCACTTGCTCCCGACCTGGGGACCCGGTAATAGTCCTTTCGGCTCCTGCTTTTCCACTCCAAGGTCTCTCTCTGTGTGGAAGCTCTGATGTGTTGCCAACCACAATGAAACGTGGTCCCGATGCAGGAAAAAGAGTACATAGTGGGGGGGAAGGGTTGATGCAAGTTGGGAAGCCCAAGATAGCAGAGATGAGGTGCTGGGAGAGGGAAAGTAGTGCTCTAAGTGCTGACGTCGGGAGCTGTGGCTCTAAATTCACAGCACGTGGAGCTCTGGCAGGCCCTTGGAAGGGAGCCTGCTCCTCCTTGCCCGCCTCGCCATCAGCTGAGAGCTTGAGTTTATGAAAAGAAGGAAGGGGAAGGTGTAACACGAGGCTCCTGTTAATTATCTCTGCTGTGGTGGAGCTTTTACAATAAATTGTGGGATGGCAGTACCGAAGTGATAAAAAGACAAGAGGGGCTGGAGTATAAAGGTGCCAGGTGAGGCTTCCGGGGGAGCAAGGCTTGATTTAGAAAGCTCTCAGCCACTTAGTGGTGGGCTGGAGGGGCAAGAGATTAGTCCTGGAAATTCTTCTCCTTTCCTGGCTCCCGTGAGATGCTGTTTATATGGTACTTGCAGCTAAGCAGGTGATTTCTAAGCAAGAAACATGATCGTGCTGCTTAAGCCTGAACAGGGCAAGATGATTTAGGTGAAGAAAAGTGTTCAGGAGCATCCTGATTCTCCCTTTTAGCAGATCTCCTCTCTGGCTCTCCCAGCAAAGTGCAATAGAAAGGCAAATGAACCAGTTACTCTGGAGAGAGGTGCCTTATTGCTGCTGAAGGAGGAGGATTTATTGTGTATAGTAAAGCAGGATTCAGCCACCCGTCTGCACTCCTGCAAGAGGAGCTGCTTGCAGTGTACGGGTGGGGCAGGCAGGAGGCACTTGAGGCTCTGACATCGCTTGGAGGGTGCTGGAGCTGGTGGGAAGCAGAAAGTGGGAAGTGCTGAGTGTCAGAGCCTGTGGCTTGTGGTTTGCATGTGGGTGCCAGGCTGTGCGGAGAGCCGGGCTGGGGGTCAGGAGATGCCGGCAAGGCAGTGAGCTGGTTGAACTGGGCTCTGAGCTATCACCAAGCGGCATCTCCCCCGCGGCCGTGCCGCCGGTTTCCCCGGTGCCGGGTGAGGAGTGAGCGGGTAGTAACTCCCCGGCGAGGTGCGGCGCTTGGTCAGCTCTGCCCGGGGCTGGCCGGGCCCGCAGGCGGGGCTGTCCGGGCGCTGCCGCAGGGGCCTTGCTGGCGTCCCGCCGTTGCCACGGGAACGTGTGTGTCCGTTGCTTCATTGCCAACGGCAGCAGCCCGGCTGGTGGCCGCGCTCCGGCGTGTGAGTGTCCCCAGGCCCCCCCGGGAGCGGGAGGGGGGAGATTGCGGTGCCCAAGGCCGTGTTTTTGGGGCGGTGGCCGCGTGAGAACTGGGCAGGGATGCGCGGAACTCTTGCTGAGAAGGTTTTTGCAGGTTGAGATTAAAAGAGTTTGACTTGGATTGGGGTTTGCGGGAGCATCTTGGGTGAGCTGGCTGATAGCAGAGCTCTGTGGGTGACAGCAGTGGTCAGGATGTGGACACAGCACAGCTGTGCACCATGAATTGATGCCACAGAAGTTGGGATGTGGTTCAGAAAGGGAGAGAGGATGGCTTTCAGGGATGCTGGCAGTGCCCCATGTTCCAGCTTGGGTGTGTGGTTCACGGGTAGATGACCAAATCCTTGTGTGGCAGCAGAGCCGTGGCTGCTGTGCACATGCAGAGAGCCCCTGGGCAGCGCGGACTTGTCACCTCGTGCTTTTAGCTGCAGGCTGCTGTGGGTCCAAGCGTTTGCTTTGGGTAGGGTGAGATACTGCCCGTGGAAACAGCCTGATAGCCTGTGCCTGCCTATGAGTTCCATGAGCTTTGGCTCAGATCCTGACAGGATCCACTACAGAATGGCAGCGCTTCGCTAACGTGCTCCTCGGCCCAGCAGGGCCAGCTCTGACCCCGCTGAGGCCACTTGCTCCCGACCTGGGGACCCGGTAATAGTCCTTTCGGCTCCTGCTTTTCCACTCCAAGGTCTCTCTCTGTGTGGAAGCTCTGATGTGTTGCCAACCACAATGAAACGTGGTCCCGATGCAGGAAAAAGAGTACATAGTGGGGGGGAAGGGTTGATGCAAGTTGGGAAGCCCAAGATAGCAGAGATGAGGTGCTGGGAGAGGGAAAGTAGTGCTCTAAGTGCTGACGTCGGGAGCTGTGGCTCTAAATTCACAGCACGTGGAGCTCTGGCAGGCCCTTGGAAGGGAGCCTGCTCCTCCTTGCCCGCCTCGCCATCAGCTGAGAGCTTGAGTTTATGAAAAGAAGGAAGGGGAAGGTGTAACACGAGGCTCCTGTTAATTATCTCTGCTGTGGTGGAGCTTTTACAATAAATTGTGGGATGGCAGTACCGAAGTGATAAAAAGACAAGAGGGGCTGGAGTATAAAGGTGCCAGGTGAGGCTTCCGGGGGAGCAAGGCTTGATTTAGAAAGCTCTCAGCCACTTAGTGGTGGGCTGGAGGGGCAAGAGATTAGTCCTGGAAATTCTTCTCCTTTCCTGGCTCCCGTGAGATGCTGTTTATATGGTACTTGCAGCTAAGCAGGTGATTTCTAAGCAAGAAACATGATCGTGCTACTTAAGCCTGAACAGGGCAAGATGATTTAGGTGAAGAAAAGTGTTCAGGAGCATCCTGATTCTCCCTTTTAGCAGATCTCCTCTCTGGCTCTCCCAGCAAAGTGCAATAGAAAGGCAAATGAACCAGTTACTCTGGAGAGAGGTGCCTTATTGCTGCTGAAGGAGGAGGATTTATTGTGTATAGTAAAGCAGGATTCAGCCACCCGTCTGCACTCCTGCAAGAGGAGCTGCTTGCAGTGTACGGGTGGGGCAGGCAGGAGGCACTTGAGGCTCTGACATCGCTTGGAGGGTGCTGGAGCTGGTGGGAAGCAGAAAGTGGGAAGTGCTGAGTGTCAGAGCCTGTGGCTTGTGGTTTGCATGTGGGTGCCAGGCTGTGCGGAGAGCCGGGCTGGGGGTCAGGAGATGCCGGCAAGGCAGTGAGCTGGTTGAACTGGGCTCTGAGCTATCACCAAGCGGCATCTCCCCCGCGGCCGTGCCGCCGGTTTCCCCGGTGCCGGGTGAGGAGTGAGCGGGTAGTAACTCCCCGGCGAGGTGCGGCGCTTGGTCAGCTCTGCCCGGGGCTGGCCGGGCCCGCAGGCGGGGCTGTCCGGGCGCTGCCGCAGGGGCCTTGCTGGCGTCCCGCCGTTGCCACGGGAACGTGTGTGTCCGTTGCTTCATTGCCAACGGCAGCAGCCCGGCTGGTGGCCGCGCTCCGGCGTGTGAGTGTCCCCAGGCCCCCCCGGGAGCGGGAGGGGGGAGATTGCGGTGCCCAAGGCCGTGTTTTTGGGGCGGTGGCCGCGTGAGAACTGGGCAGGGATGCGCGGAACTCTTGCTGAGAAGGTTTTTGCAGGTTGAGATTAAAAGAGTTTGACTTGGATTGGGGTTTGCGGGAGCATCTTGGGTGAGCTGGCTGATAGCAGAGCTCTGTGGGTGACAGCAGTGGTCAGGATGTGGACACAGCACAGCTGTGCACCATGAATTGATGCCACAGAAGTTGGGATGTGGTTCAGAAAGGGAGAGAGGATGGCTTTCAGGGATGCTGGCAGTGCCCCATGTTCCAGCTTGGGTGTGTGGTTCACGGGTAGATGACCAAATCCTTGTGTGGCAGCAGAGCCGTGGCTGCTGTGCACATGCAGAGAGCCCCTGGGCAGCGCGGACTTGTCACCTCGTGCTTTTAGCTGCAGGCTGCTGTGGGTCCAAGCGTTTGCTTTGGGTAGGGTGAGATACTGCCCGTGGAAACAGCCTGATAGCCTGTGCCTGCCTATGAGTTCCATGAGCTTTGGCTCAGATCCTGACAGGATCCACTACAGAATGGCAGCGCTTCGCTAACGTGCTCCTCGGCCCAGCAGGGCCAGCTCTGACCCCGCTGAGGCCACTTGCTCCCGACCTGGGGACCCGGTAATAGTCCTTTCGGCTCCTGCTTTTCCACTCCAAGGTCTCTCTCTGTGTGGAAGCTCTGATGTGTTGCCAACCACAATGAAACGTGGTCCCGATGCAGGAAAAAGAGTACATAGTGGGGGGGAAGGGTTGATGCAAGTTGGGAAGCCCAAGATAGCAGAGATGAGGTGCTGGGAGAGGGAAAGTAGTGCTCTAAGTGCTGACGTCGGGAGCTGTGGCTCTAAATTCACAGCACGTGGAGCTCTGGCAGGCCCTTGGAAGGGAGCCTGCTCCTCCTTGCCCGCCTCGCCATCAGCTGAGAGCTTGAGTTTATGAAAAGAAGGAAGGGGAAGGTGTAACACGAGGCTCCTGTTAATTATCTCTGCTGTGGTGGAGCTTTTACAATAAATTGTGGGATGGCAGTACCGAAGTGATAAAAAGACAAGAGGGGCTGGAGTATAAAGGTGCCAGGTGAGGCTTCCGGGGGAGCAAGGCTTGATTTAGAAAGCTCTCAGCCACTTAGTGGTGGGCTGGAGGGGCAAGAGATTAGTCCTGGAAATTCTTCTCCTTTCCTGGCTCCCGTGAGATGCTGTTTATATGGTACTTGCAGCTAAGCAGGTGATTTCTAAGCAAGAAACATGATCGTGCTACTTAAGCCTGAACAGGGCAAGATGATTTAGGTGAAGAAAAGTGTTCAGGAGCATCCTGATTCTCCCTTTTAGCAGATCTCCTCTCTGGCTCTCCCAGCAAAGTGCAATAGAAAGGCAAATGAACCAGTTACTCTGGAGAGAGGTGCCTTATTGCTGCTGAAGGAGGAGGATTTATTGTGTATAGTAAAGCAGGATTCAGCCACCCGTCTGCACTCCTGCAAGAGGAGCTGCTTGCAGTGTACGGGTGGGGCAGGCAGGAGGCACTTGAGGCTCTGACATCGCTTGGAGGGTGCTGGAGCTGGTGGGAAGCAGAAAGTGGGAAGTGCTGAGTGTCAGAGCCTGTGGCTTGTGGTTTGCATGTGGGTGCCAGGCTGTGCGGAGAGCCGGGCTGGGGGTCAGGAGATGCCGGCAAGGCAGTGAGCTGGTTGAACTGGGCTCTGAGCTATCACCAAGCGGCATCTCCCCCGCGGCCGTGCCGCCGGTTTCCCCGGTGCCGGGTGAGGAGTGAGCGGGTAGTAACTCCCCGGCGAGGTGCGGCGCTTGGTCAGCTCTGCCCGGGGCTGGCCGGGCCCGCAGGCGGGGCTGTCCGGGCGCTGCCGCAGGGGCCTTGCTGGCGTCCCGCCGTTGCCACGGGAACGTGTGTGTCCGTTGCTTCATTGCCAACGGCAGCAGCCCGGCTGGTGGCCGCGCTCCGGCGTGTGAGTGTCCCCAGGCCCCCCCGGGAGCGGGAGGGGGGAGATTGCGGTGCCCAAGGCCGTGTTTTTGGGGCGGTGGCCGCGTGAGAACTGGGCAGGGATGCGCGGAACTCTTGCTGAGAAGGTTTTTGCAGGTTGAGATTAAAAGAGTTTGACTTGGATTGGGGTTTGCGGGAGCATCTTGGGTGAGCTGGCTGATAGCAGAGCTCTGTGGGTGACAGCAGTGGTCAGGATGTGGACACAGCACAGCTGTGCACCATGAATTGATGCCACAGAAGTTGGGATGTGGTTCAGAAAGGGAGAGAGGATGGCTTTCAGGGATGCTGGCAGTGCCCCATGTTCCAGCTTGGGTGTGTGGTTCACGGGTAGATGACCAAATCCTTGTGTGGCAGCAGAGCCGTGGCTGCTGTGCACATGCAGAGAGCCCCTGGGCAGCGCGGACTTGTCACCTCGTGCTTTTAGCTGCAGGCTGCTGTGGGTCCAAGCGTTTGCTTTGGGTAGGGTGAGATACTGCCCGTGGAAACAGCCTGATAGCCTGTGCCTGCCTATGAGTTCCATGAGCTTTGGCTCAGATCCTGACAGGATCCACTACAGAATGGCAGCGCTTCGCTAACGTGCTCCTCGGCCCAGCAGGGCCAGCTCTGACCCCGCTGAGGCCACTTGCTCCCGACCTGGGGACCCGGTAATAGTCCTTTCGGCTCCTGCTTTTCCACTCCAAGGTCTCTCTCTGTGTGGAAGCTCTGATGTGTTGCCAACCACAATGAAACGTGGTCCCGATGCAGGAAAAAGAGTACATAGTGGGGGGGAAGGGTTGATGCAAGTTGGGAAGCCCAAGATAGCAGAGATGAGGTGCTGGGAGAGGGAAAGTAGTGCTCTAAGTGCTGACGTCGGGAGCTGTGGCTCTAAATTCACAGCACGTGGAGCTCTGGCAGGCCCTTGGAAGGGAGCCTGCTCCTCCTTGCCCGCCTCGCCATCAGCTGAGAGCTTGAGTTTATGAAAAGAAGGAAGGGGAAGGTGTAACACGAGGCTCCTGTTAATTATCTCTGCTGTGGTGGAGCTTTTACAATAAATTGTGGGATGGCAGTACCGAAGTGATAAAAAGACAAGAGGGGCTGGAGTATAAAGGTGCCAGGTGAGGCTTCCGGGGGAGCAAGGCTTGATTTAGAAAGCTCTCAGCCACTTAGTGGTGGGCTGGAGGGGCAAGAGATTAGTCCTGGAAATTCTTCTCCTTTCCTGGCTCCCGTGAGATGCTGTTTATATGGTACTTGCAGCTAAGCAGGTGATTTCTAAGCAAGAAACATGATCGTGCTACTTAAGCCTGAACAGGGCAAGATGATTTAGGTGAAGAAAAGTGTTCAGGAGCATCCTGATTCTCCCTTTTAGCAGATCTCCTCTCTGGCTCTCCCAGCAAAGTGCAATAGAAAGGCAAATGAACCAGTTACTCTGGAGAGAGGTGCCTTATTGCTGCTGAAGGAGGAGGATTTATTGTGTATAGTAAAGCAGGATTCAGCCACCCGTCTGCACTCCTGCAAGAGGAGCTGCTTGCAGTGTACGGGTGGGGCAGGCAGGAGGCACTTGAGGCTCTGACATCGCTTGGAGGGTGCTGGAGCTGGTGGGAAGCAGAAAGTGGGAAGTGCTGAGTGTCAGAGCCTGTGGCTTGTGGTTTGCATGTGGGTGCCAGGCTGTGCGGAGAGCCGGGCTGGGGGTCAGGAGATGCCGGCAAGGCAGTGAGCTGGTTGAACTGGGCTCTGAGCTATCACCAAGCGGCATCTCCCCCGCGGCCGTGCCGCCGGTTTCCCCGGTGCCGGGTGAGGAGTGAGCGGGTAGTAACTCCCCGGCGAGGTGCGGCGCTTGGTCAGCTCTGCCCGGGGCTGGCCGGGCCCGCAGGCGGGGCTGTCCGGGCGCTGCCGCAGGGGCCTTGCTGGCGTCCCGCCGTTGCCACGGGAACGTGTGTGTCCGTTGCTTCATTGCCAACGGCAGCAGCCCGGCTGGTGGCCGCGCTCCGGCGTGTGAGTGTCCCCAGGCCCCCCCGGGAGCGGGAGGGGGGAGATTGCGGTGCCCAAGGCCGTGTTTTTGGGGCGGTGGCCGCGTGAGAACTGGGCAGGGATGCGCGGAACTCTTGCTGAGAAGGTTTTTGCAGGTTGAGATTAAAAGAGTTTGACTTGGATTGGGGTTTGCGGGAGCATCTTGGGTGAGCTGGCTGATAGCAGAGCTCTGTGGGTGACAGCAGTGGTCAGGATGTGGACACAGCACAGCTGTGCACCATGAATTGATGCCACAGAAGTTGGGATGTGGTTCAGAAAGGGAGAGAGGATGGCTTTCAGGGATGCTGGCAGTGCCCCATGTTCCAGCTTGGGTGTGTGGTTCACGGGTAGATGACCAAATCCTTGTGTGGCAGCAGAGCCGTGGCTGCTGTGCACATGCAGAGAGCCCCTGGGCAGCGCGGACTTGTCACCTCGTGCTTTTAGCTGCAGGCTGCTGTGGGTCCAAGCGTTTGCTTTGGGTAGGGTGAGATACTGCCCGTGGAAACAGCCTGATAGCCTGTGCCTGCCTATGAGTTCCATGAGCTTTGGCTCAGATCCTGACAGGATCCACTACAGAATGGCAGCGCTTCGCTAACGTGCTCCTCGGCCCAGCAGGGCCAGCTCTGACCCCGCTGAGGCCACTTGCTCCCGACCTGGGGACCCGGTAATAGTCCTTTCGGCTCCTGCTTTTCCACTCCAAGGTCTCTCTCTGTGTGGAAGCTCTGATGTGTTGCCAACCACAATGAAACGTGGTCCCGATGCAGGAAAAAGAGTACATAGTGGGGGGGAAGGGTTGATGCAAGTTGGGAAGCCCAAGATAGCAGAGATGAGGTGCTGGGAGAGGGAAAGTAGTGCTCTAAGTGCTGACGTCGGGAGCTGTGGCTCTAAATTCACAGCACGTGGAGCTCTGGCAGGCCCTTGGAAGGGAGCCTGCTCCTCCTTGCCCGCCTCGCCATCAGCTGAGAGCTTGAGTTTATGAAAAGAAGGAAGGGGAAGGTGTAACACGAGGCTCCTGTTAATTATCTCTGCTGTGGTGGAGCTTTTACAATAAATTGTGGGATGGCAGTACCGAAGTGATAAAAAGACAAGAGGGGCTGGAGTATAAAGGTGCCAGGTGAGGCTTCCGGGGGAGCAAGGCTTGATTTAGAAAGCTCTCAGCCACTTAGTGGTGGGCTGGAGGGGCAAGAGATTAGTCCTGGAAATTCTTCTCCTTTCCTGGCTCCCGTGAGATGCTGTTTATATGGTACTTGCAGCTAAGCAGGTGATTTCTAAGCAAGAAACATGATCGTGCTGCTTAAGCCTGAACAGGGCAAGATGATTTAGGTGAAGAAAAGTGTTCAGGAGCATCCTGATTCTCCCTTTTAGCAGATCTCCTCTCTGGCTCTCCCAGCAAAGTGCAATAGAAAGGCAAATGAACCAGTTACTCTGGAGAGAGGTGCCTTATTGCTGCTGAAGGAGGAGGATTTATTGTGTATAGTAAAGCAGGATTCAGCCACCCGTCTGCACTCCTGCAAGAGGAGCTGCTTGCAGTGTACGGGTGGGGCAGGCAGGAGGCACTTGAGGCTCTGACATCGCTTGGAGGGTGCTGGAGCTGGTGGGAAGCAGAAAGTGGGAAGTGCTGAGTGTCAGAGCCTGTGGCTTGTGGTTTGCATGTGGGTGCCAGGCTGTGCGGAGAGCCGGGCTGGGGGTCAGGAGATGCCGGCAAGGCAGTGAGCTGGTTGAACTGGGCTCTGAGCTATCACCAAGCGGCATCTCCCCCGCGGCCGTGCCGCCGGTTTCCCCGGTGCCGGGTGAGGAGTGAGCGGGTAGTAACTCCCCGGCGAGGTGCGGCGCTTGGTCAGCTCTGCCCGGGGCTGGCCGGGCCCGCAGGCGGGGCTGTCCGGGCGCTGCCGCAGGGGCCTTGCTGGCGTCCCGCCGTTGCCACGGGAACGTGTGTGTCCGTTGCTTCATTGCCAACGGCAGCAGCCCGGCTGGTGGCCGCGCTCCGGCGTGTGAGTGTCCCCAGGCCCCCCCGGGAGCGGGAGGGGGGAGATTGCGGTGCCCAAGGCCGTGTTTTTGGGGCGGTGGCCGCGTGAGAACTGGGCAGGGATGCGCGGAACTCTTGCTGAGAAGGTTTTTGCAGGTTGAGATTAAAAGAGTTTGACTTGGATTGGGGTTTGCGGGAGCATCTTGGGTGAGCTGGCTGATAGCAGAGCTCTGTGGGTGACAGCAGTGGTCAGGATGTGGACACAGCACAGCTGTGCACCATGAATTGATGCCACAGAAGTTGGGATGTGGTTCAGAAAGGGAGAGAGGATGGCTTTCAGGGATGCTGGCAGTGCCCCATGTTCCAGCTTGGGTGTGTGGTTCACGGGTAGATGACCAAATCCTTGTGTGGCAGCAGAGCCGTGGCTGCTGTGCACATGCAGAGAGCCCCTGGGCAGCGCGGACTTGTCACCTCGTGCTTTTAGCTGCAGGCTGCTGTGGGTCCAAGCGTTTGCTTTGGGTAGGGTGAGATACTGCCCGTGGAAACAGCCTGATAGCCTGTGCCTGCCTATGAGTTCCATGAGCTTTGGCTCAGATCCTGACAGGATCCACTACAGAATGGCAGCGCTTCGCTAACGTGCTCCTCGGCCCAGCAGGGCCAGCTCTGACCCCGCTGAGGCCACTTGCTCCCGACCTGGGGACCCGGTAATAGTCCTTTCGGCTCCTGCTTTTCCACTCCAAGGTCTCTCTCTGTGTGGAAGCTCTGATGTGTTGCCAACCACAATGAAACGTGGTCCCGATGCAGGAAAAAGAGTACATAGTGGGGGGGAAGGGTTGATGCAAGTTGGGAAGCCCAAGATAGCAGAGATGAGGTGCTGGGAGAGGGAAAGTAGTGCTCTAAGTGCTGACGTCGGGAGCTGTGGCTCTAAATTCACAGCACGTGGAGCTCTGGCAGGCCCTTGGAAGGGAGCCTGCTCCTCCTTGCCCGCCTCGCCATCAGCTGAGAGCTTGAGTTTATGAAAAGAAGGAAGGGGAAGGTGTAACACGAGGCTCCTGTTAATTATCTCTGCTGTGGTGGAGCTTTTACAATAAATTGTGGGATGGCAGTACCGAAGTGATAAAAAGACAAGAGGGGCTGGAGTATAAAGGTGCCAGGTGAGGCTTCCGGGGGAGCAAGGCTTGATTTAGAAAGCTCTCAGCCACTTAGTGGTGGGCTGGAGGGGCAAGAGATTAGTCCTGGAAATTCTTCTCCTTTCCTGGCTCCCGTGAGATGCTGTTTATATGGTACTTGCAGCTAAGCAGGTGATTTCTAAGCAAGAAACATGATCGTGCTGCTTAAGCCTGAACAGGGCAAGATGATTTAGGTGAAGAAAAGTGTTCAGGAGCATCCTGATTCTCCCTTTTAGCAGATCTCCTCTCTGGCTCTCCCAGCAAAGTGCAATAGAAAGGCAAATGAACCAGTTACTCTGGAGAGAGGTGCCTTATTGCTGCTGAAGGAGGAGGATTTATTGTGTATAGTAAAGCAGGATTCAGCCACCCGTCTGCACTCCTGCAAGAGGAGCTGCTTGCAGTGTACGGGTGGGGCAGGCAGGAGGCACTTGAGGCTCTGACATCGCTTGGAGGGTGCTGGAGCTGGTGGGAAGCAGAAAGTGGGAAGTGCTGAGTGTCAGAGCCTGTGGCTTGTGGTTTGCATGTGGGTGCCAGGCTGTGCGGAGAGCCGGGCTGGGGGTCAGGAGATGCCGGCAAGGCAGTGAGCTGGTTGAACTGGGCTCTGAGCTATCACCAAGCGGCATCTCCCCCGCGGCCGTGCCGCCGGTTTCCCCGGTGCCGGGTGAGGAGTGAGCGGGTAGTAACTCCCCGGCGAGGTGCGGCGCTTGGTCAGCTCTGCCCGGGGCTGGCCGGGCCCGCAGGCGGGGCTGTCCGGGCGCTGCCGCAGGGGCCTTGCTGGCGTCCCGCCGTTGCCACGGGAACGTGTGTGTCCGTTGCTTCATTGCCAACGGCAGCAGCCCGGCTGGTGGCCGCGCTCCGGCGTGTGAGTGTCCCCAGGCCCCCCCGGGAGCGGGAGGGGGGAGATTGCGGTGCCCAAGGCCGTGTTTTTGGGGCGGTGGCCGCGTGAGAACTGGGCAGGGATGCGCGGAACTCTTGCTGAGAAGGTTTTTGCAGGTTGAGATTAAAAGAGTTTGACTTGGATTGGGGTTTGCGGGAGCATCTTGGGTGAGCTGGCTGATAGCAGAGCTCTGTGGGTGACAGCAGTGGTCAGGATGTGGACACAGCACAGCTGTGCACCATGAATTGATGCCACAGAAGTTGGGATGTGGTTCAGAAAGGGAGAGAGGATGGCTTTCAGGGATGCTGGCAGTGCCCCATGTTCCAGCTTGGGTGTGTGGTTCACGGGTAGATGACCAAATCCTTGTGTGGCAGCAGAGCCGTGGCTGCTGTGCACATGCAGAGAGCCCCTGGGCAGCGCGGACTTGTCACCTCGTGCTTTTAGCTGCAGGCTGCTGTGGGTCCAAGCGTTTGCTTTGGGTAGGGTGAGATACTGCCCGTGGAAACAGCCTGATAGCCTGTGCCTGCCTATGAGTTCCATGAGCTTTGGCTCAGATCCTGACAGGATCCACTACAGAATGGCAGCGCTTCGCTAACGTGCTCCTCGGCCCAGCAGGGCCAGCTCTGACCCCGCTGAGGCCACTTGCTCCCGACCTGGGGACCCGGTAATAGTCCTTTCGGCTCCTGCTTTTCCACTCCAAGGTCTCTCTCTGTGTGGAAGCTCTGATGTGTTGCCAACCACAATGAAACGTGGTCCCGATGCAGGAAAAAGAGTACATAGTGGGGGGGAAGGGTTGATGGAAGTTGGGAAGCCCAAGATAGCAGAGATGAGGTGCTGGGAGAGGGAAAGTAGTGCTCTAAGTGCTGACGTCGGGAGCTGTGGCTCTAAATTCACAGCACGTGGAGCTCTGGCAGGCCCTTGGAAGGGAGCCTGCTCCTCCTTGCCCGCCTCGCCATCAGCTGAGAGCTTGAGTTTATGAAAAGAAGGAAGGGGAAGGTGTAACACGAGGCTCCTGTTAATTATCTCTGCTGTGGTGGAGCTTTTACAATAAATTGTGGGATGGCAGTACCGAAGTGATAAAAAGACAAGAGGGGCTGGAGTATAAAGGTGCCAGGTGAGGCTTCCGGGGGAGCAAGGCTTGATTTAGAAAGCTCTCAGCCACTTAGTGGTGGGCTGGAGGGGCAAGAGATTAGTCCTGGAAATTCTTCTCCTTTCCTGGCTCCCGTGAGATGCTGTTTATATGGTACTTGCAGCTAAGCAGGTGATTTCTAAGCAAGAAACATGATCGTGCTGCTTAAGCCTGAACAGGGCAAGATGATTTAGGTGAAGAAAAGTGTTCAGGAGCATCCTGATTCTCCCTTTTAGCAGATCTCCTCTCTGGCTCTCCCAGCAAAGTGCAATAGAAAGGCAAATGAACCAGTTACTCTGGAGAGAGGTGCCTTATTGCTGCTGAAGGAGGAGGATTTATTGTGTATAGTAAAGCAGGATTCAGCCACCCGTCTGCACTCCTGCAAGAGGAGCTGCTTGCAGTGTACGGGTGGGGCAGGCAGGAGGCACTTGAGGCTCTGACATCGCTTGGAGGGTGCTGGAGCTGGTGGGAAGCAGAAAGTGGGAAGTGCTGAGTGTCAGAGCCTGTGGCTTGTGGTTTGCATGTGGGTGCCAGGCTGTGCGGAGAGCCGGGCTGGGGGTCAGGAGATGCCGGCAAGGCAGTGAGCTGGTTGAACTGGGCTCTGAGCTATCACCAAGCGGCATCTCCCCCGCGGCCGTGCCGCCGGTTTCCCCGGTGCCGGGTCAGGAGTGAGCGGGTAGTAACTCCCCGGCGAGGTGCGGCGCTTGGTCAGCTCTGCCCGGGGCTGGCCGGGCCCGCAGGCGGGGCTGTCCGGGCGCTGCCGCAGGGGCCTTGCTGGCGTCCCGCCGTTGCCACGGGAACGTGTGTGTCCGTTGCTTCATTGCCAACGGCAGCAGCCCGGCTGGTGGCCGCGCTCCGGCGTGTGAGTGTCCCCAGGCCCCCCCGGGAGCGGGAGGGGGGAGATTGCGGTGCCCAAGGCCGTGTTTTTGGGGCGGTGGCCGCGTGAGAACTGGGCAGGGATGCGCGGAACTCTTGCTGAGAAGGTTTTTGCAGGTTGAGATTAAAAGAGTTTGACTTGGATTGGGGTTTGCGGGAGCATCTTGGGTGAGCTGGCTGATAGCAGAGCTCTGTGGGTGACAGCAGTGGTCAGGATGTGGACACAGCACAGCTGTGCACCATGAATTGATGCCACAGAAGTTGGGATGTGGTTCAGAAAGGGAGAGAGGATGGCTTTCAGGGATGCTGGCAGTGCCCCATGTTCCAGCTTGGGTGTGTGGTTCACGGGTAGATGACCAAATCCTTGTGTGGCAGCAGAGCCGTGGCTGCTGTGCACATGCAGAGAGCCCCTGGGCAGCGCGGACTTGTCACCTCGTGCTTTTAGCTGCAGGCTGCTGTGGGTCCAAGCGTTTGCTTTGGGTAGGGTGAGATACTGCCCGTGGAAACAGCCTGATAGCCTGTGCCTGCCTATGAGTTCCATGAGCTTTGGCTCAGATCCTGACAGGATCCACTACAGAATGGCAGCGCTTCGCTAACGTGCTCCTCGGCCCAGCAGGGCCAGCTCTGACCCCGCTGAGGCCACTTGCTCCCGACCTGGGGACCCGGTAATAGTCCTTTCGGCTCCTGCTTTTCCACTCCAAGGTCTCTCTCTGTGTGGAAGCTCTGATGTGTTGCCAACCACAATGAAACGTGGTCCCGATGCAGGAAAAAGAGTACATAGTGGGGGGGAAGGGTTGATGCAAGTTGGGAAGCCCAAGATAGCAGAGATGAGGTGCTGGGAGAGGGAAAGTAGTGCTCTAAGTGCTGACGTCGGGAGCTGTGGCTCTAAATTCACAGCACGTGGAGCTCTGGCAGGCCCTTGGAAGGGAGCCTGCTCCTCCTTGCCCGCCTCGCCATCAGCTGAGAGCTTGAGTTTATGAAAAGAAGGAAGGGGAAGGTGTAACACGAGGCTCCTGTTAATTATCTCTGCTGTGGTGGAGCTTTTACAATAAATTGTGGGATGGCAGTACCGAAGTGATAAAAAGACAAGAGGGGCTGGAGTATAAAGGTGCCAGGTGAGGCTTCCGGGGGAGCAAGGCTTGATTTAGAAAGCTCTCAGCCACTTAGTGGTGGGCTGGAGGGGCAAGAGATTAGTCCTGGAAATTCTTCTCCTTTCCTGGCTCCCGTGAGATGCTGTTTATATGGTACTTGCAGCTAAGCAGGTGATTTCTAAGCAAGAAACATGATCGTGCTGCTTAAGCCTGAACAGGGCAAGATGATTTAGGTGAAGAAAAGTGTTCAGGAGCATCCTGATTCTCCCTTTTAGCAGATCTCCTCTCTGGCTCTCCCAGCAAAGTGCAATAGAAAGGCAAATGAACCAGTTACTCTGGAGAGAGGTGCCTTATTGCTGCTGAAGGAGGAGGATTTATTGTGTATAGTAAAGCAGGATTCAGCCACCCGTCTGCACTCCTGCAAGAGGAGCTGCTTGCAGTGTACGGGTGGGGCAGGCAGGAGGCACTTGAGGCTCTGACATCGCTTGGAGGGTGCTGGAGCTGGTGGGAAGCAGAAAGTGGGAAGTGCTGAGTGTCAGAGCCTGTGGCTTGTGGTTTGCATGTGGGTGCCAGGCTGTGCGGAGAGCCGGGCTGGGGGTCAGGAGATGCCGGCAAGGCAGTGAGCTGGTTGAACTGGGCTCTGAGCTATCACCAAGCGGCATCTCCCCCGCGGCCGTGCCGCCGGTTTCCCCGGTGCCGGGTGAGGAGTGAGCGGGTAGTAACTCCCCGGCGAGGTGCGGCGCTTGGTCAGCTCTGCCCGGGGCTGGCCGGGCCCGCAGGCGGGGCTGTCCGGGCGCTGCCGCAGGGGCCTTGCTGGCGTCCCGCCGTTGCCACGGGAACGTGTGTGTCCGTTGCTTCATTGCCAACGGCAGCAGCCCGGCTGGTGGCCGCGCTCCGGCGTGTGAGTGTCCCCAGGCCCCCCCGGGAGCGGGAGGGGGGAGATTGCGGTGCCCAAGGCCGTGTTTTTGGGGCGGTGGCCGCGTGAGAACTGGGCAGGGATGCGCGGAACTCTTGCTGAGAAGGTTTTTGCAGGTTGAGATTAAAAGAGTTTGACTTGGATTGGGGTTTGCGGGAGCATCTTGGGTGAGCTGGCTGATAGCAGAGCTCTGTGGGTGACAGCAGTGGTCAGGATGTGGACACAGCACAGCTGTGCACCATGAATTGATGCCACAGAAGTTGGGATGTGGTTCAGAAAGGGAGAGAGGATGGCTTTCAGGGATGCTGGCAGTGCCCCATGTTCCAGCTTGGGTGTGTGGTTCACGGGTAGATGACCAAATCCTTGTGTGGCAGCAGAGCCGTGGCTGCTGTGCACATGCAGAGAGCCCCTGGGCAGCGCGGACTTGTCACCTCGTGCTTTTAGCTGCAGGCTGCTGTGGGTCCAAGCGTTTGCTTTGGGTAGGGTGAGATACTGCCCGTGGAAACAGCCTGATAGCCTGTGCCTGCCTATGAGTTCCATGAGCTTTGGCTCAGATCCTGACAGGATCCACTACAGAATGGCAGCGCTTCGCTAACGTGCTCCTCGGCCCAGCAGGGCCAGCTCTGACCCCGCTGAGGCCACTTGCTCCCGACCTGGGGACCCGGTAATAGTCCTTTCGGCTCCTGCTTTTCCACTCCAAGGTCTCTCTCTGTGTGGAAGCTCTGATGTGTTGCCAACCACAATGAAACGTGGTCCCGATGCAGGAAAAAGAGTACATAGTGGGGGGGAAGGGTTGATGCAAGTTGGGAAGCCCAAGATAGCAGAGATGAGGTGCTGGGAGAGGGAAAGTAGTGCTCTAAGTGCTGACGTCGGGAGCTGTGGCTCTAAATTCACAGCACGTGGAGCTCTGGCAGGCCCTTGGAAGGGAGCCTGCTCCTCCTTGCCCGCCTCGCCATCAGCTGAGAGCTTGAGTTTATGAAAAGAAGGAAGGGGAAGGTGTAACACGAGGCTCCTGTTAATTATCTCTGCTGTGGTGGAGCTTTTACAATAAATTGTGGGATGGCAGTACCGAAGTGATAAAAAGACAAGAGGGGCTGGAGTATAAAGGTGCCAGGTGAGGCTTCCGGGGGAGCAAGGCTTGATTTAGAAAGCTCTCAGCCACTTAGTGGTGGGCTGGAGGGGCAAGAGATTAGTCCTGGAAATTCTTCTCCTTTCCTGGCTCCCGTGAGATGCTGTTTATATGGTACTTGCAGCTAAGCAGGTGATTTCTAAGCAAGAAACATGATCGTGCTGCTTAAGCCTGAACAGGGCAAGATGATTTAGGTGAAGAAAAGTGTTCAGGAGCATCCTGATTCTCCCTTTTAGCAGATCTCCTCTCTGGCTCTCCCAGCAAAGTGCAATAGAAAGGCAAATGAACCAGTTACTCTGGAGAGAGGTGCCTTATTGCTGCTGAAGGAGGAGGATTTATTGTGTATAGTAAAGCAGGATTCAGCCACCCGTCTGCACTCCTGCAAGAGGAGCTGCTTGCAGTGTACGGGTGGGGCAGGCAGGAGGCACTTGAGGCTCTGACATCGCTTGGAGGGTGCTGGAGCTGGTGGGAAGCAGAAAGTGGGAAGTGCTGAGTGTCAGAGCCTGTGGCTTGTGGTTTGCATGTGGGTGCCAGGCTGTGCGGAGAGCCGGGCTGGGGGTCAGGAGATGCCGGCAAGGCAGTGAGCTGGTTGAACTGGGCTCTGAGCTATCACCAAGCGGCATCTCCCCCGCGGCCGTGCCGCCGGTTTCCCCGGTGCCGGGTGAGGAGTGAGCGGGTAGTAACTCCCCGGCGAGGTGCGGCGCTTGGTCAGCTCTGCCCGGGGCTGGCCGGGCCCGCAGGCGGGGCTGTCCGGGCGCTGCCGCAGGGGCCTTGCTGGCGTCCCGCCGTTGCCACGGGAACGTGTGTGTCCGTTGCTTCATTGCCAACGGCAGCAGCCCGGCTGGTGGCCGCGCTCCGGCGTGTGAGTGTCCCCAGGCCCCCCCGGGAGCGGGAGGGGGGAGATTGCGGTGCCCAAGGCCGTGTTTTTGGGGCGGTGGCCGCGTTCCGGAGGTGCGGGCTCGGGAGGGGCGGGGGCGGGCGGAGCGCCGGGGCTGGGGGCTGGAGCGGTTGGGGTGAGTGGCACAGCGTGCCCGGGGTGGGGGTGTGGGGTGTGAGCTGGGTCCCGCCCGAACTGTGTCAGGCCCTGGTGGTCACCCTGCTGCCGGGTAGGCTTCCCTGCAAGGAGGCGCTGTGTTTGGGAGGGAGGGCGGGATTTCAGGGGGGAGGGGCTGCCTAAGGAGCGAAGGGGGTGCTCTCGTGCCGGGCTAGAGGAGGCAGCAGCATTTTGTGTCGGGGCCTGTCCCCTCCATCTGCACCCCCCCCTCCAGCTGCCCCGCTGTGCTCCCCATGAGAGCAGCTTTCCCAGGCCAAGGTCTGCCCCGCCATGGGATGCAGCTGTGGCCGCATCCAGGCCCTGGGGCAGGAGTGGAGGGGATGGAGGCTGCTGGTGCTGCCCTCCTCTTCTTGTTCACGGGCTTTTGGGTGTTTGGACCTTAAGCCTCAGTGTTGGACCTAAAAGCCGGCCATGGAGCGGTCAACCCGCAGTCCTTGTGGGGTGGGGGTGCTGGAGAAGAACTGCTGTTAGGATCAAGTCTTTAGCAGCCCTGCTTGCACAGACGTGGTGTTTATGTTTGAGCTCATTGCTGTTGTTCCTTTAATGTCTTCATGGTTTTCTTTCTGCTGTTACAGCCTCGAATGCCTGTAGAGAGCCTCGAGTGTGAGTGTTAATAAGTGAAAATTAGGGCCCTTGTTCTCCCGGGAGAAATGCTCTTGGGCGCTGTGGGAATTTCATGCCTGGAAGGAGTCATATTTGCTGGATAATTTCTGTAGCTCAAACCAACCGACTGAGCCTGGAGACTCTAGTTCTTCATCAGAGCATTGAACTCTGTGCTGCGTTAGTTAGAAACATGGCAAAGCTCCTGGCACGGAGGGTGGGCGTTGGGCTGGCGAAGTGGGAAGGGGTCTGGTCTGATCTTGTTCACGCTCGGGGCAGCCGCGGTCCCCGGGCTGGAGGTTGGTGTAATAACCCTGAGCAGGTGATAAGGTCGGGCACAAAGTCACCTGGGGTCAGCTGCTCTTCCTGGATTTTCAAAGTACCATTGTTGCTCCTTCCAGATTAGCTGAGACATGGCTACTAAGAACGTTCATCGATCCAGTGAGCTCTCTGGAATATTCCAGCGCAGAGTAGTAATGTCTCCAAAGAAGAAGTATGTCACTGTAAGTACCTGCTGTGGCCAGATAGGAGCTGTGGTGAGGCTGGAAACCTGCCCTGCGTCCCTCCTCTGCCTGCCCCTCCTGTTTAGCCACACTGTGAAGGTACACACCACCACCCCATCTCTTTGGTGCCATACTTGTGTTGGAGGTGGCCATCAAGGTGCGGTGGGAGATGGAGTGTGGGCTGAAAGTCCCGAGTCTTGTCTGAATGTGCTGCTGGAACCCAGTTAACGGGATGTCCTGGGCAGTGCACTGGAGTAGCTGAAGCATTGGGGTGCTTCTACCCATCCTCTTGGTGAGGGCAGCAGTATCTTCTGTCATGGAAGCGTCCTTGCAGGCACTGCTCTGACCATCCCTGCCCTCCCAGCAGCTGGGGATGTGGTGGGGCTGCTCAGACTCTGCCTGAAGACTTGAGAGATGTGTCCAGTCCCAGCTAGAATGGGGTCCAAACCAGTTTTGTCATGTGTGTCATCCTGGGTTGAGTGCAGATCCAGCCCTTGAAACAGCTGTGGAGTTGGGGCAGTTCCTCCTCCCCATCCATGAACGTGGGGCAGTTCCTCCTCCCCATCCGTGAATGTGCCTTTTGCTGGCCAAGGCTCCCTTTCCTGGAGGTAACCTCATGGAGGTGGTATCTCTGTATGCTTCTGTGGAGGGGGCTGTGAGGCCAGAACAGAGAGAAAACAAGGGCTAATTAAAAAGATAACTAAAGCTTGGACCCAGCCAGCTCCACCTCGGTCTTGGCACAGCGCTGCTTTTCTGCTCTCCTGTGATTCAGCCGGCAGTGACATCTCCACACGCCGGCTGGTTGTGAGCATTGTGCGAGGATGGAGTTAGGGGGTTTCTGATGACTCCTCCCCACTCCTTTCAAAGGTCACTGCCTGAATCCTGCAAAGCTAAAGGGGAAACAAATGCCCGAAGAGCAGAAATCCTCAAACGTGTCACATCAGAGGACGAAGGAGAAGCGCAGGGGACAGAGCCGCTTGGGTAGAGCGCGTGTTCCGCTCTCCATCATTCATTGACTGATGTTAAATATGTCAGCGGGGAACTTTGGGGACTTCCAGGACTATCCTAGTGGCTGTGGTGACAAATGGTTTATCAGTGGTGCTTGAACAAGAAAAGCCTTTCTGAAGAGAGGTGTTTCTGCAGCTCTTGTTGGTGTTTTGTGTTTCAGTGGACACCCTCTGCCTTCCTGGAGAAGTCTGTCACCAAGGCGCAGAGGATGGCCAGCACCCGGGAGCTGAGGCGGTCCCGGATTCTCCCGCCTCTAGATACGAGTGAAAGCTCCTGTGATGAGGTAGACCTTTTCCTGCCCTTTTCCTTGCCGTTTGATGTGATGTTTGAAGGAGGTGTGTGCTGGTGGCAGGCTTGCCCCCAGCTTCTCTAAATACCTCGGTGACAAGGTCCTGCTGTCCTTTGAAACCGCTGCTGCTGGTCGAGTTCCTTCTGTTGGGGAAAAGGGAAAACATATTTCCCCCCGGGATGATGTTGAAGCAACATCTGGTGCTAAGCCAGGATCAATAACCCCCGACCGAGTTCTGCTGGAGTTGAGTTGCTATCACCAAAGGGATGGTACTGGGGGAAGGCTGGGGTGGGACACAAGGGCAGGAGCTTGCCGTTTTCCATCCTCCCTCTGAACTAACCTCCTCCTTCCTTGCTTTGGTGTAGTCACAGCAAACCCTCAGGGCCGTGACACCCTCAGCAGTGGCAGAGTGGACCTTGGAAGGCCGTAGACCCTGCGGTACCTGCTCAGGGCTTAATGAAGCCGATTTGTTAATGCTTTGGCTTGGAAGGAGGAGCGTGAGCCTTCAGAAGGGTGTGAGGGTTGCAGGCTTCAGGGTCTTGCCAGGGAAGTCCCCCTGGGCAGAGTGGGGGGGATGTGTTTTATCTGGAGTAACACTTGCTTGGATGGGTGCTTAAAGCTGCTGCTTCCACAGGACCAGTGTGTATGACACCACCCAGACAGGGGGTTACTGGGGGGGACAGTGAGAGACCCGTAAGGAACGGGTGAGGGATTGCCTGGGCCAGCACGGGAGGTTGGGAACGTGTCAGATGAGTGCAGGCAGAACTGGCAGCGAGCTGCAGCTACTGGCTGCAGTGTCACCATGGTGTCTGGGGACAAGTGGGAGACCTGCCTCTGTCTTTCGGGTGGGCACAGTGCAGCTGGAAGAGGGGAGACGAGGCTTGGGAGGACTTATCTCTGAGGAATGCCTCTGCCTGGGGGACAGGGCAATGGCTGTCTGGCTCCTTGCTGAACCAGCCCAGGGCTGAGAATAGCATGCTTGGCTCTGGTAGGGCTGTCCCCGTGCCTCCCGCCTGTGGGCCTGAGAGCACCAGCTTCAGGAAGGCACCCAGTCCCTTCTGGAAACTTTAGAGGCGTTAGCAAGGCATCGGCTGTGCCACAGTGTGCAGCAGAGAGAGCAGAGCTGTCCCCTGCCTCCCCCAGGGCTGGGCTGAGGTGAAAGGGAAGTCAGAGGTTAGATGTGCAGCGAGAGCTCTCAGGGCCTGGGAGGAGCTGGAAGAGGCTGCGCCGAGGGCAGGGCTGGAATTGTTGGTGCCCTTCAGTACCTGTCAGGAATCTCTCAGGAATAGCTTGGGTATGGAGCAGAGCTGGCTCGGGGCTGGGGAGGTGGATCAGCTTTGGGAGGATGGGTGTCCCCAGCCTTGTCCTTGCGATGCTGTGGAAAGGGGTGGGAGATCTCTGCCTCCCTTGATGTTAAAACAGTCATCTCGGTAAGGAGTTGTGAGGGCCTGGGACAGGCTGCCAGGGAGGGGGTTGAGTCACCGTCCCTGGGTGTGTTTGAAAAAAGGGCAGATCAGGTACTATGGGATATGGTTTAGCACAGGACAGGAACAGTTGGACTCGATGATCTTAAAGGTCTTCTCCAACCTTGTGATTCTGTGATTTCACCAACGGCTGGTGGCAAAGTCCATCCAACAGTGTACCTGAGCATCCCCCACCAAGCTTCAAGTGGGGTCACTGGGATGGAGTTGGTGCCGTGGCATAACCGGATGCGGAGCGGTGCTGGAAGCAGGTCCTTGATCTGCTGCAATCCCTTCCGTGGGATTACTCTGTTCTGGTGCTTCGGCATCAAGCTATCAGGTGACTTGGTCTGGTTCTGCCAGCTCACTGAGGAGGCAGCTGGATCAGCAGGGGGGTTTCCTCTCTGCAGGGTACCAGCCCTGTCCCAGTGGTGCTGCTGGAGGGAAAGGTCGTTACAGAAAGAAGTGCTGTTCCATTCCCAAAGGCTCCTGTTAGTGGTGGGAAGCAGCGGTTTTCCTTCCTCCGGGGACTGAACGTACCGTGATTTGTTCCTTCCCCTCAGGATTACTCCCAGCCGATCACCTGTGTCACAGACAGGGGACACTTCATTGTGCGGATCCGAGGTATTGGTGCCCGGGCGGTCCTGGGCTTCCCCCTCCACCTGGACTTCTCCACCTGTCCAGTCAAATACAGCAGCCAGAAGACTCTGCTGGTTCGCAACATTGGTAACCGGGAGGCCCGCTACTCCATCAGCACTCAGAGGTAAGGGACCTCACTTCATTTGCCCAACAAAAGGTGTGTGTGGGTGTTTTTCTTCTAGAGCTCTAGAGCAGCAAGTTTCACTGCCAGGAGCTTGCTCCGACACGGGCTTCCCCCAGAGTCACAGTGTCCTTCAGGTGCCTCCAGGCACTGCAGCGTGGGATCCTCCACAGCTATAGATGGGATCTCTGCTCCCTGCCATCCATGAGCTGCAGGGGGACAGCCTGCTTCACCATGGTCTTCCCCACAGACTGCAGGGGAATCTTTCTCTGTGGTGCCTGAAACACCTCATCATCCCTCCCTGCTCCTTCTTCCCTGGCCTTGGTGTCTGCACAGTTCCTCACATCATCTCACTCCTGTCTCTGGGGGCAAAAAGCAGCTTCTTGGTGGTTTTTTTCCCTCTAACTGTGATTCTGAGGCACTGTGACCATCCCTGATGGGCTCGGCCTTGGTCAGCAGCGACTCCAGCCTTGAGTTGGCTGGGGTTTGCTCCGTGGGGCTTCAGAGAGCTTCTGGTTGCTTCTTGCAGAAGCCACCTCTGCAGATCTCCCCCTTCTCCAGCAGAACCCAGCCATGCAAAGCCACAACACAGGTACAGGCACATGTGAGAGAGGAGGAGGACAGCAGTGGGGTAGAAGGGAATGAGAGATTCATCTGAGCATGTAGAGGCCAGCTGATGGGCCTGTATCCTCTATGTTTTATCTGTGCAGGTTGAACTTGTGGTTTAGTTGATGCAACTTCTCTTTTCTGGCCTGAGCAAAGTCAGGCTCTTGCCCATTCACAAACCAGCTCAGGTGCCACCGTTGCCCAATCTGCTGTCCTGCTTGTGCCACTTGTCTTTGCCTCCCCTCTGTGGGTTCCCTTCCCTGGCACCAAGCGTAGAACTTTCTGCTCTCCCCATTAGGGTGCTTTTGCAGCCCATCTCCCATCCTTAACTGTTCCTCACAGTACTGAGAGCTCAGCTCGTGCATCTGGTCACATCCTGGTGATGTTCCCTGCCCGGTCATCGTTTGTCCGAGGACTTGGCTGTTTTCTGTTCTGCTTTTTGCTCCAGAGAGGAGCTCGTCAGTGAATGTGTGGGGCCAATTCAGCATCTTCGATAGCTTCCAGAAAACGTGGTCGCATTTTGGCCATGATTTGACTGCTTTTTCATGAAAAAACCCCAGCCAGCCCCCCCAGCACTGCCCATTCTTCAGTGTGCTCTGTGCCTGCCCTCCCTCCGCAGCAGGGCCGTGCCCAGCCCCTAACCGCAGCGCTTGGGAATAAAAATCCCAGGAGGCTAAATCCAGTAAGTCTCTTCCCATTGCTCTTGTGGTTCAGGCAGGAGAATGAGTTCCTTCTCCGTGACATTGGCAGAGAGAAATGTCATTCCAATAGGTTTAAGATGAAAATGGTGTCTGGGAGCAGACAAGGCGCAGCGCTGCCTTTTCCTGCGGCGATGGACGTTGTGCTCTGCTGTGCTCCAGGGACAGAGAGGGTCGGTCTGGGATTAGATCCCTCTAGGAGTGTCCCCACCCAGCTCGGAAAGCTCGGGAGATGATCCTCCAAGGCAGAGCGCTCAGCGATCCCCTGTGGTACCCATACACTACAGGGAGGTGTGGGGATGCACAAAGACCACCCGAGGTTCTGAAATTAGGGCGGAGGTGTAGGAAAAGGGGGGAAGGGAGGTGCTGAGTGTACCTGGGATTTTTCAGTGCAGTCTGGGATGCTTTGTCCTGAGGGACTGGGTTTGCTGGGATGGTTACGCTGCTTGACTTTGGCTGTTCTACTGCTGCCACAAAGTAGCATGTGCAAAGGTTAAGCCTTTGGGTTTGGTGGGGTTTTCCCTGCTGTAGGTCTGGGTGGACAGGGTGGGGCATTTCAGTCCCCAGTAACTTTGCTGTCTGCCTTGGGGCTGGAGGTAGCTTTTAATGAACTAGGTTCTCCCCAACTCAACTGGTTTTAGGATGCCAATTAAGGCAGCAGTAGACCAAAGAAAGCTTGGCTGTTAGAAGATGAAGGTAGCCCGGGACTCGCAGTATAGTGCAGCCTCCTTGCACGCTGTGTTTACTGAGCATGTGGCTGCAGCAGAGAAGCCAACGTGGTGCTTTGAGGGCCTGTGTCACAGACTTGCCAGCTTCTTTCACTTGTCAGCTGCCTTTCTGCATTATGTCAGGAGTATGATGGCCCTTGGTATCCTCGTGGGACATAACTTGAGCCCACTTCTGTCAAGATGGGGAAGCTTGACCCCTGGTGAGAGTAAGCAAGCCCTAAATACCAAGGTAGATAATTATCAGAGTGCTTACAGGTCTAGTGTTGCTCTCTTGCTGAAGGGCCATAATGGGCAAGATTTCAGCAGGTCCTGGTGTGAAGGAGTCTCCTGGGTTGGTGTGCCTAGATGAGGTTATAGGAGTTGGGGACTGCAAGGTGCTGCTGGGAGATCAGGCCCTGCGAAACTTCAGACATTGTGCAACAAAGCAAACGGACAGCTGGATGTAGTAAAAGCATGCCAGAAGAAAAGGAGCTATTAACCCCCCTCCAAACCTTCTCTCCTGTCTTTCAGGAGTAGCAGGTTTATAGGTGGCAGAAAAAAAACGGATGTCCCAGGGACATCAGGGTCAAGCTGTGCATGCAAACACCTCTTACCTGCTCTGGGCTCTTCAAAACCCATTCTCTGATGGTATGGTCCAGACTGGAGCCTGGCTGCAGAATCTGGGGGGGATGAAGTCATTTCATACTCTCTGGACTTCGGAGAGCGAGGGTAGCCAGCCGTGTTTCTGACCCCCTGTGTTCTGGGTTGCTGCTGCCAGCTGCTTGTTTGCTCCTCACACAAGCGAGCTGCCGGGAACTAGACTGCAAAAGAGCCCCCAGAGCTCCCACCACAGTCCTGATGAGTGTGTGTGTCTCTGTTGCAGCCCTTTCTCTGTCGATCGCTCCAGCGGTACGCTCGGCATCGGTGAGGCCATGCAAGTAAGAGTGGACTTCCACCCGCTGAAGTCTGGGGATTATTGCGGTTCCCTGATAGTTCACTACGACACAGGTGAGTGTCCTATCTGCAGGTCTGCGTCCTTCAAAGCAGAACAAGGCTGAACTTCCTTTGCAATCTACTTGTAAACCCTTTTGTTTCAAAACCTCTGTGTATTTTGGTGCTTAGAAGGGCAAAGGCTGAGTCTGTCCTTATTCTGTCTGTCTGGTGTCCTGGCCCATCCCCGGGTGTTCCCTGCTGTCAGCACAGTAGCCAGCACCCCACACCCCTGTGACAGTCATCTGCCATCATTGCCTATTGTCCCAAGCACCCAAATTCCCTTGCTGGGTGCTATCCCCCAGCTTTACCTCCAAGAAAAGTGAAAACCAGCTGGTGTTTGGGGGCTGTTAGAGTGCATCCCCCTCAACAGGAAGGAGAATGCTTTGGGAATCTGTTTTCCTGGGAGCTGCTGGGTGGAGGAAGGATGAACCTTGAATCTGGGTGACCGCGTGCGTACGCGCGTGTGATGTTCCATTCCGAACCAGTGCTGGATTTGGTCCTGTAAGCGTAACGTGTGTGGGGGGGTGTGTGTCTCTATGGGATGCTGTCACATGCCCACTGTCCCTTACACACCTCTGTCCCATATGCCGCTTCCCCGTGGTCTTGCTCCAGCCCCTTTTTCTACGCCGCCCTCTAAATCCCACTCTTGACAACATCAGGACTAAAGCAGCCAGGACATGGGGGCTCCTGGGATTTGTCAGGAAGAGACAGGTAGGAAATCTTTACGAGGGTCCGAGGTGCCACCGAAGTGCCATCAGCTTCATAAGTGGCTTTAAGAACAAGTTGAGGGGGGGAAAACTCAAGGAGAAGGTGAGATGTGAAACAGCTTCTGTCAGGATCTTCGTGGCTTTCTTGAAAAACCTGAGTCTTGTTCTCACTGAAGCAGCTGGTTCCTCCCCAGCTTACATGGGGTTGGGTTTCTGCAGTGAAGCTTAATGTTTGCTGCAACTGGGACAAGCCTGTCCCTGTCCCTGCTTGAGCAAATGTAGAGGAAGTCACAGTTCTCCCTCTGCCCGATATTGGGTGGATTGAAGTGGCAGCTCTTCAGACTGTCCTGATCCAGGAGTACGGGCACTGCTTCTACAACACAGGGAAGCTCTTGTCTGCATCCCATCCTGCCATGGGCTGTCGCTTTGCTCCTTGCTCTGCCACCTTCTTTTCTGGCCCACACGCTGCAGGCATCTTTTGGGGGGGATCAGTGAGAGACTGGGAGAGACTTGACACTTGTGGTGGGCCTGGAGGAGATGCTGTGTGAGCTGTGGCTGAGGTGGGACTCCCCTGGGAATGAGGGGTAATAAAAGCTGTAGCCCTTTCTTCTGTGAGCTGAGGCTCGCTGCGTTCCTCGTACTTCCATCGGCAAGTGAGAGGAGTAAAGAGTCCCCTTTGCTTTCTTCCAGGTGAAGACATGAACACACACCTTCATGGAGTGGCTGTAGACGTCAACATCTGTCTGGATGAGGAGCCTGTGACCATTGAGAAGACCTACCTCACGCTGTCGAAGCGCAGATGCGTGGCCATCCACAACCGCAGTGACATCATCGCCCGCTTCCAGTGGAAGGCTTGTGGCACGCAGGAGGAGGAGGATCAGCGGGAGAGAAGGTCCGTTTCAAAGATGCCTTTGGTTAGGTACCCTGCCCAAGGGGAACGCTACCGTCTGGCCTCGAGGTGGGTTGGTGCTTTTAGGACAAGTCAGCCATCCACAGCATCAGGGTGGGTGTCCCTGGGCTTTAGGGTAATGGAGCTGGGTGCTTCCCATCCCAGTTCCATCCACCCTCTGGCTGAGGGTGATGTTTTGGGGAGGAAAGCTTGATTGCAGTGAGTGGATTTCCTCTGAGAGCGAGCTCTGGTGTTTGTGGGAGCTGCAGACTGCTGCGAGCCAGTGTCTCCCGGGCTGCAGAGAGTCTGTGAAGCTTCATTGGCCCAGGAGGATGAGGCCATCTCCTGAATAGGTTTGGGCTGTCCAGGTTTCCAGCACGGGGTGTTTCTGCCTTTCCTTCGAGCCTGGGGAGAGTTTGTAGGTGGAAGGGTCTGCAGGGAAGGAAGGTAGGGCAGCATGGGACTTGGAAGTGCATTTGGGCTTCAGAACCCCCTGTCTTCATGGTGGTGAGAGATGGGGCTGGATCTTCAAAGGACGTCTTTGGGGAAGCTTTGAAAGGCCTCTCTCAGGTGGCAGAGACACACTCGGAGCCCGGGAGGTGGAATGAGGAATGGGAGATTGCACTTCAAAGCTTGGGTGATTTGGGAATCCTTTCTCAGAGTGGGGTGGATGCAGGAGTTAGCGTGACCGTGGAGCTGATGAGGAACCTGCCACAAACTGGAGGCTTTGTGAGGGCTTCTGAGCAAATAAAGGTGAAGGGAATTAGGTGAGAAATGCCTTGAAGGCCAAAAGTAGTTTTCCACTGTTACCTCTTTTTAATTGCACAGTGTGTGACTTGTGTGTGAGCTCAGTGTGTTAAAAGAAAACCTCATGACCTCCTCTTGGTAAAGGAATAGTCCAGGGAAGTGCCCCCTCTCCCCACCTGCCTGTCTCAGACTGGGCCCTGAGTGATGCTCTGCCCCTCAGAAGCCATCTTTTTCCCCAATTAGATTTGATCTCCTGCCAGCTTGTCCCCTAGACACTTCCCAGGATGTTTGGGGATGGTCGTAGCTCCAGGGCCGCTGACCTGCTGTCAGAGGAGCTGTTGAGGTCTTGGATCAGGGAGGATGTTTTCATGGGAGAAAGCAACACAGGACCCCAGTTTGTGCCCCAAGAAGAGCTGGGTCATTGGAAGCTCTGTCCAGGGGTTTGTCCTGCAGGACTCTCTGGGATGTAATGGTGGAATTCCTGTCTGCTGATGGAGGTTGAGTTGAGGGTCGCTCATCTCGGGCTGGCAGCCCCCGCTAAACGCGCAGCGTTGCAGGTCAGCCGTGGAGGAACGTCTGCCCTTGCGCTCTACGGGGAGCTGGCCAACGCAAGGAGTTTTGGTGCTGGTGAGGGCACTCGCCCCAGGCTCTGTCTGTGTGCAGCCAGGAACGGCCAGGACTGCGTTTCCTTTCCAGTTGTGTTTGAATTGAGCCGGGTGACGATCGCCGTGTGGTTTCTACCCCGCGGCCTCGATGTGCTGCATACGGAGCCGTCTGCTTCCCCCCTCCCTGAGTTGTCAGCTGCTGGTTCCTCGTGGCTGTGGGACTGGAGCGTGAAGGGGGACAGCAGTGCACCCGCTCGGAAGTTCTGCTCCCTTCCCATCTCTGGCTTGTCATCCTTCAAGTCCGGGATGATTTTGGCAACTACTCCCAAGTGAGGATTAACTGTGTCAGAGCTCTGAGGAGAAGGGGAAAAGGAAAAAAGCAGGTGGTTTAGGGCCAGGCTGAAGGGTTTGGGCTCAGAGGTGCCAGTCCTGACGTCTTCATCAGGTGATGTTAGGCTTCCTTTCTCACAGCCTCTGTATTTCTGCACCTACCCACTGATTTCACTGGGATGCTGTGGTGCCTGAATGCCGGAGCCCTGGGATCCTCTGGTGGAGGCGGGGTGGGGAGCAGAGGGGCTGTGGTTGTTCCTTACACCTGCGGGTCTGAAAGGGAAGAGAAGACAGTGATGCTGGGAACCTGCAGCCCAGAGCAGGGGTCTGATGCCCTGCCTGGTGATACGCTGCCCTGGTGCTCCTCATCCTCCTCTGCCTCCCCTGAGCATCCTGGGGGTAGGAGAAGCCAGTTTGAGGATGGAGATGGATTCCCCATTGGTTGTGGCAGCAGCTTTGAGCTAGGTCGCTCTCCTGAGGGCTGCTCACTTGTGTAAGACCCCAGGACGCAAGATCACCTTTCCCGCCTCCTCTTCTGCAGCATCCCTGACCAGAGTGCCAAGGTGCAAGGAGAATCCCTGCTTTCCTCCGACGGGATCTTCAGCATTGAGCCAGCGGTAAGTGAGAGCTTTGAAAGCTCCCTTTCTCTTCTTCCTCCTCCTCTTCCTCCCTGAATGAGGTCACTCAGCAGATCCCTGCTTGATGTGCTGGGAGGAAACATTGGGTTTCTGGTGGGGCCGGGAGAGCTGGTGGCAAAAAGCGTTTCCCAACTCGTGATGGGCACCGGGAGCCTAAAGCTGGGCTTTGCTCCCAGGGCTATAAATGAAGAGCTGCCCAAGTGTCCTGACCACGTTCAGAGGGATGGAGCCTTACATGTAAAGGCACACCTTGCACAGGGCTAACGCAGGGTGTGGGACCATGTCAGTTGAGATGCTGACCCGAAGAGCGAAGCGCTCCTCTGTGGGAAGGAGGGCAAATTCAGCCCCCGGAACTTTGTCACTGTGAGGGTGATGGAGCCCTGGAACAGGCTGCCCAGAGAGGCTGGGGAGTCTCCTTCTCTGGAGACATTGAAGCCCCCCTGGATGCATTCCTGTAGGATTTACCATGTGTGACCCTGCTCTGGCAGGGGGTGGGACTGGATGAGCTTTGGAGGTCCCTTTCAGCTCCTAACGGTCTGTGAGTCCGTGACTGGCCAGCACCTCTGAAGCGATCCTGCTGGACTCGCTGGAGTGTGAGCTGGGCTGGTTGCTCCGCTATAGCCCTAATTTAAGAAAATGCCTCTCCCAGGTGCCAGTAAAGGTCAGGGACTGGGAAAGTTTTTTGTAGCTGCTTCCAAACTCCCTTATAAATATTGTTGATCAGTGTTACTGGCTCTTTCCTCTTCCCTGGTGCTCTAAATATCGGCTCATGGGGCCACGGTTGGAACGAAGGGATGTGACGTTTGAAGATAAATGGTTTGCTGTCTGCTTCTGTTTTAGGAGGGAGAGATTTGGCCAAATTGTTCAGCTGAAATTAGTGTGACCTTTAAGCCTGAAGAAGCCAGAGTGTATCAACAAAAGTTCTACTGCGACATCTCAGGTACGGCTCCTGTCCCCTCCTGCTCTTGCCCGTGGTGGGGAGGAGCCTGGCTGAGGTATTATGGTGGGAATTTGGGGAGTTGCTTCTCCCTAGACATCCTAAAGCCCTGTGGTGGTTAGATGCTGCTGCAGGTGGCGAGCCCTGGAGCACCCAGGTGTGGAGCTGTATGTTGGGTGCAGGTGGTGCTGAGCTGCATGAGTATAAACAGCAGATTTTTGTCTTGGGTTGTGTTTTCCTGAGCTTTACACCTTCCTTGAGTGGATTTCAAAGCTCATCTTAGCACATGGGAAGAGATTCAGAGGTGGCGTTGGAAACTCAGCATCACCCCAAATCCTGTGTTCAGTTTGGGCACCTGACTCCAAGAAGGACATGGAGGTCCTGGAGCGTGTCTAGAGAAGGGCAGTGGGGCTGGGGAAGGGGCTGGAGGGCAAATCCTCTGAGGAGCGGCTGAGGGAGCTGGGGGCGTTCAGCCTGGAGAAGAGGAGGCGGAGGGGAGACGTTATTGCTCTCTCTAGCTCCCTGAAAGGAGGCTGTGGGGAGCTGGGGCTCAGCCTCTTCTCACAGCTAAGTAGCGAGAGGACGAGAGGGAATGGCTGCAAGTTGTGCCAGGGGAGGTTCGGGTTAGAAAGGAGGAGAAATTTCTTCTCCAAAAGAGCCATTGGGCATTGGAAGGGGCTGCCCAGGGAGGTGGTGGAGTCACCGTCCCTCAGGAAAGGTTGGATGAGGTACTTAGGGACATGGTTTAGTGAGTAATAGAGGTGGTGGGGGGATGGTTGGGCTGGATGATCTTGGAGGTCTTTTCCAGCCTTAATGATTGTGTGATTGTTTCAGGGTGCAAAGTGATGGCTCAATTAGAAAGCAGCCCAAGGGTTTGGTCAGAAAGGAGAAAGCAGCCCAAAGGCATATCTGCCAAGGGAAGGGTCCTGTACCTTTCCCTGGATCTTCCTGGGCTGATCTCTGCCAGCCCCAAGTCGGAGGCTAGAGCCTGGAAAATGCGGGATCAGAGGGAATTGCTGTTCTGACATTGAATTCTCTCCCCAGGCCGTGAGACCAGGCTGCCCCTGTGCATCCAAGGGGAAGGCATAGGGCCTCAGCTGCGCTCCAGCTTTGAGCGTCTGGACATCGGGGATGTCTTCATGGGAGCAGCACACAAGTACGAGGTGAGCTGTGAGAGCTAGCAGGGCTTGGGCTGGAGCCTGCTGGCTCCTTGTGGGATTTCTGGCAGCTCAGGAGTTGTGAGCAGGGCAGTTCTGTGCCAGCTGGACAAAGGCAGAGGTTCTATGGAGTTATCACTGCTTTGCCTGGAAAAAACCCAAAGGCAGAACTTGTCCCGTTGTATTTCCTTTGCCTTCTGCCTTGCAGGTGTTCATTGTTGAATTAGAAAGCAAATGGGTCTTCTCTAAAGGAAATGTCCTTCTGTGTTTCCATTTTGCCTTCCTGCTGCAGGTGGTGCTGTTTAACAAAGGACTCATCCAAGCTGCCTTCAGCTTGGTTCCTCCAGCTACAGCTCTGGGCTCCTGCTTCACCTTTCTCCCCAGCGAGGGGGAGATTTTGCCAGACGATCTCCAGGTCATCCAGATCTCCTTCAGTTCCACCATCCTGGGGAAGTTCACAGAAGAATTCAAGTTCAATGTGAATGGATCCCCTGAGCCCGTGACCTTGTCTATCAGGTGAGTGGGGAGGTTACAGGAGCTTGGTGGGCACCTCTGGAGTTATCTCTGGGTAGTGATCTCCCACCTGCCTCATTTTCTGGTGAAGCAGAGAGAAAAAGGTGTTGTGGGAGGTCTTGGCATGGGGATGCTAGGTTACGAGCTGAGACCCTTTAACCTTGGCTCCAGTTTGAACCTTGCAACCCAGGGGTGATGACCTTCCTTCCTTCCTACGCCCTCAATATACCCTGTTTAACTCTGAAAGACTTGGGTGCCTGTGGGAAGCACCTTGGCCTTCTTGGTGGAGCTTTCCAGGACACTCTTGGCACGGAGTTTGGCAGCGACAGGTTCCTATCGTGAGCCTTTGACACCCCAGTGTGATGATCCTGGGTCTGGAAGTGACTACCCATGCTGGGAAAAGTTTAACTGGAAAGGTGTGGAGATGCCTGCTGCCCAGGGTGGGTACCAGGAGCTGGTAGCTCCTTCCCCCTTTGGGTTGCGGCAGGCGTGTGATGGGCTGTAGATGGGTCTGGGATGGGTCTGTGATGTCCCACGTGAAGGCACAGCGAGGCCAAAAGCACTTTGGAGACCCTTGAGCAACAGGCCAGCCTGGGTGATTTTGTGTTTTATAATCCTCTGTTAAGAATCCACCCAACCTGGGTAGCAGCAGGCTCAGTGTCATCCCTCGCACTCCTGTGTTGGGACAAGGTGTCCTCCCAGCTCCTGTGCAGCGAGTGCTGTGCTGCCTCCTTCCTGCAGCTGGAAAAGCGCCGATGCAGGAGCCTGGGAGCTCTCTGTAGCAAGAACTCGGGCATCATCCTGTGGGCCGGTGCTGGTGCAGAAGATAATGTGCACCAAGCCGAGGAGGGGAAAGAGAAAAGGCTGCTAAGAGAGTCAAAGCTCCTTTCTCAGGCTCTCAGCAGCGGATAAACTTGTCCCAGTGGGTCATAACCATGGGCTGTTGGGATAGTGTGGTGTAGGCAGGCAAGATGTGGGGCTGGCTGTGCCTCCTTGGCCAGCAGCCTCCTGCTAGATCAAGGTAGCCAAGAAATGAAAGGAATCTGCAGTGGGTTTTGCTGGTGAGGCAAGAGAAACCGGTAAAAACAGAACAAGAAGTTTATTGCTTGAAGAGAGAGCGGGGAGTCGGTGTGACCAACTGGAGCTTCAAGACACCCACCCACCCGCTCGAGCTGAGCGCCCCGCTCCTCGGGAGGCTTTGAATGCTGGATTGAGTCCCATGCGGAGAACAACTCCCATTTGGATGTGAGCTGGCTGGTGGGATACTGGGCTATGAAGAAGGGAATGAGGATGAGTGTTTGAGCAGTTCTTTGTTATCCTTCCCACTCAGCAAGAACCCCCGAGTCCACTAATGCTGCCATAGATGTGATCGTTCCCAAAACATCCGCGTTTCCCCCCCAGGTGGAGCTGGGCTCGGGTGGCATCAGCCATGAGGTGAATTCATGAATGGTGTGTGGCTCCAAGGGCCGATTTCAGGCAGTGATGGCGAGTTTCAGAGTTTGGAGCTGATTTTAGGGACAGGAGAGGAGGTGTGGTGGGTTCAGGGCCCCGTGTTTGGTTTAAGATGTGTTGTTCTTGGCTGTGTCAGCAGTGAGAAGCTGATACATTCCTGTGTAGAATTGTTGGTGATCTTGTTGTGGTTGGTGGGTGTCTGTGCGCTCCCTAGGATTCTGATAATTGTGTGGATCCAGATCTCCTGAGAAGACGCTCAGCCACTCAATGGAAACGCTGGCTCCATCTGAGAAGAAGGGAACCTGAGGAGGGTTACTCCATTGAGTCCGCTTTTGTGTGGGCATCTCTACCCATGCGTTAGAGATGGGGAAACTGAGTCACGGAGCCATCGCTTGTTTGGGGCCCCTCATTGAGCCAACTTGGGGGCATAGCTTTGCCCTATCCTGCCTGACACTGTGCCCTAAGCCCCATCTGATAGCTGCTGGCCACCTCCTGTCCCCTTGAATGAGGGCAAGGGTGTGAGGGGCTGGTTTGAAACCCGCCGTGGTTCTGACACCGGCTCTTACCCGCCCGAGCAGCAGGGAGAGCTGAAAGCTCTGCAGTTCTCTAACTCAGCCAGTGCCTTGTCTGTCTGTCCTCACAGTGGCTGCGTCATTGGACCAACGCTCCACTTCGATGTGCCTGCCCTCTGCTTCGGTGACGTCTCCTTCGGTGAGTGCGCCCTGGGCTTGGACCGCGGGCCGAGAGGTCCATGCGTTACCGAAACGGGGCGCTTGGAACCTCAGAGCACCCAGAATGTGTGTTCCTCTGCAGCAGCAGCCTTCAGGGTGTTAAAAGCAGGACTGATACCCTTGGCAGCAGAATGGCCGCGAGGGTATCAGTCCCTGAAATGCCCCGGGAATGGGAGATGGGGAAAAAAGGGTGATGCTGGCGGGGGAAAGAAGGGCGGTGCCTGGGAGGGGGAGAAGGGCGACGCTGGGGTTGGGGGAAAAGGGAGACGTTGGAGGGGGAGAAGGGTGATGGAGCTGTGAACCAGCCTGAAGCTGCTCTGGATAAATGTTGGGAGGACAGGAGCCATTCAGTCCCCTGAGCCTTAGTGTGAAATGTTAATTAGTGCTGGGAGGGCACCTTGTTATCACCTACCCCATAATATGCCCAAGCCATAGCTCTGCGCAGAGCTCCTTCCCTGTGTCCCCCCACCCCGAAAGCCCAGTTCTGCTGAGGCAGCAGCGCTGGTGGCTGAGCATCCAGAGCTCCATTGAAATGCAGGTTCTGGTTCTCCATCTCTGCCTCACAAAAGGCTTTTTACTGAGATGAGGTGAAGTTTTTAATGGGAAATCAGTTGTGGATTGATGGAAGGGCCATTATCGAGATGGGCCAGCCAAACCAGATGTCTTCTCCTGGGCTGGTCTCCTGCCTCTGCAGAACATCCCCACTGAGTGGGGTTATGCCACTGGTGCGGCAGGGAAAGCTGGTGTCAGAGCTTTTTGAGCAGTAATGAGACGTCGCCGTTCGTTAGGGAAGGTGAGACACGGCTTCTGCTGATTTCTCAGCCAGTGTCAGGCTCAGCTCCTGCCAAGTGGGCTGCAAACCTTCACGTGCTCCATCTGGTCACCCTGAAACAGGAGATGCCGTAAGGCTCCAGCTAACAAAACTGCATCAGAGGGCTTTGCATCGGGCTGTAGCTCCCCATTTCATCCATCCCTGCTTTTACTGCAGCTTCTCCTTGGTGCCAACCTGCTCTTCCGTATTGCAAACCACGGGGGGTGTTCATGGGGAGTTTTACGGATCCGATTCTGGGAGTAAATGCTCTGTCTGGCTGCTCACTCTTACGTGAGACGTAACCGGTGCTGGTGTCGGGGCAGCTGAGAGAGAAAAACTGATGGCTTTGGGCATCAGAGCTGCCAAGGAGGGATCTCCATCACCAGCCTGGCACAGAGCTTCCATGGCAATTAATTCCTTGCTGGGCTTCTCAATTAGCTGCAGTTGAGATTGAAGAGAGCCAAAGTCCAGGTGCAGTTTTACCGTGAGAGGCTGTTCAGCCCAGGAATGGTGGGATAACGGGGGCATAAATCCCTCTGTGTGTCTCTTCCCCAGGCTTCCCTCACACCTTGTCGTGTCGCCTCAAAAACACCTCCTTGGTGCCCATGACTTTCCACCTTCGCATCCCCGGGGACGGCTCGGGAGGGCCCAGCGTTACCAGTGCTGCTTGGCTGTCGAACAACGATCCTGAGCCCTGGAGATGGGGAGTTGAAGGTTCCATCAGGCCGTCCGAATTTACCATCAAGCCTTGCAGCGGGACCATCCGCGCCCTGGGATCCAGGAATATCAAGGTGTGGGGAGAATCCGTCCGGCCGTGCTTCAGCAGATGGAGCTGAAGCTTCACTGGTGGGGAGGGTCCGGGGGGGCTTTAGTGATGGGAGGCAGATAGATGCACTTGTGTTGTCTGGGTTGGTCCGGGATGTTTGTGAAGGGGCATCGGTTTGTTTCCAGAACCATCCGCTGAGCATCCTGTGCCCTATGGTCAGGTGCGGAAGCCACGTGTGTGCTTGAGCGCTGCGTGGAGCTGTGGCTTTGGCTTAACCGTGGGCAGAGGAAGGATGAGGACAGCGGGTGGCCATTAGAGAGATGCCCTTGTGTAAAGCAGTTTGCTTTTCTTCCCGGACTTGTTTTCCCTCTCCCAGTGAGCAGAGGAGCTGCATTCACTGCAGCCATCCCTAGGGGGGGCTGAAGCAGCTCTGCCAGGTGTGACCTGCACCCAACTTCTGGGGCCCTTGGCATTTGGCCCTGGCTGTAAAGCTGAACTCGCTGGGTTTGAGGCAATGCATTGCCCCGGGATTTACGCTGTTGTAGCTGAGATTAGAACTGAGATTAATTTTAATACAGTGGTGAGCAGAGCAGTTGTCTGATTAGGCTTTAATTCAGCTTACACACACCCTGTTAACCACACAGGGTGTTGAACCAAGCAGATGCTGTCAGGAGACCTTTATTGCTCTCAGACTCTGCTCTACACATGGAGCAGCAGAAGGATTAGGGGAAAATCCTTCTCCTTACCATGGAAGGAGAATCAGGGGACGCCACACACGGAACGATAGTTTTTGGGGGTGGTGAAGGTCTTTGATGCTCTTCTCTGTCACCAGGTCACCCTGTGCTCCAACACCGTGAAGAAGTACAAGCTGGCGCTGGTGGTGGATGTGGACGGTGTCGGCAAGGAGGTGCTGGGGCTGCTCCTCACAGCCAGGTATCGGCGCTTTCCTTTGCGGCGTGTCCTCTCTCCTGGTGCATCGTCTCTCCTCCCCTCACACAAAGGCCAGCTCCAAACGAGAAGTATTACTTAATGAGCTCGTTAAGCAGGGCTTTGAAAGCAGCCAGTGTTGAGGAGCATCTGTGCTCACCAGACAGGCACAGCCCCCAGCCTTTTCCTAATTATATTAATTAGATTAATTATAGACCTATTTCTTTGGTGGGTGAGGTGTAACAGACTTTCAAAGGGCTGTCTCTCTCCTCCTTCCTGCAAGCAGTCAGTGGGGGAACTGTGTCTGTGTTGCCACCAAAGCACAGTTTTCCTTTGGGATGTGGGAAGCAGCCTGGTGTCTGTCTGGCTTAACAAAGGCACGTGCTAATGGGGAAGGGGCTTAGGGCAGGACTGGTGCAGGAAAAATAACAGTAAGATCTTCCGAAGGAGAAACAGAGTCCTTGATGCTGAGGAGAGCTCAGGTTTTGCTGCTTCCCTCTGGTCCTTTTGAGCATGAATGTTCTCACACTTAAGCTGGAAGTCATCCCTGCTGCAGCCAGGCTGGATCCCGCTGTGCTGTGGGTGTTGGTGTCATTACCAGTAGGATGCAGCTCACTGGTGCTTTTCCACCGTCTGGTCAGTGTCTGGGCTGTGATTTTCTTTTTAACAACCACCCACTGCGTAAGGCAGGGGCTGGCTCGGACCTTCCATCGCCACAGCAAGCAGTTAAGGCTCTTCAGGCCCCTTTTCTGGAGAGGAGGGAGTAGTTTCTGCTGAGATACTGGGCCATACTGCACCAATCCTTGGTGGGAAGGTTCCTCCAGAGCTCAGGGCTTGCTGTGGGAATCAAAGGGAATACAGGAAGCTGAAGGCGATTTATTGCTGTCGGGGTAATACATGTCTGTCTGACAGTGACAAATGTGTTCCGCTCCTCTGTGCCCTATTCAAGGAGGAAACAAATTCTACGTTCTCTCAGTATCTCTAATTCCCTTTGGGACATCTCTTTGCCTAGATGCATCGCTCCTGAGCTGGAAGTGCGGGACCCCACTGTGACATTTGGCCGGTGCTTCCTAAACTTCCAGTACGAGCGGCCGCTGACCCTGGTGAACAAGAGCCGCGTTCCAGCCTGCTACAGGCTCCTTCCTCAGGTTTGGCATCGCATCTGCCCTCAAGAGTTATCCAGGGGTTTATTAAGGGGATGAAAAATAATAACAAAGGGGTGGGGTAAGACCTTGCTGGTTTATATTCAGATGGGTTCTTGTTTTCAGCAAAGCTTTGGGTGTAGAAGAACCGCGCCCCTCCCCCCCCCCCCCCCCCCCCCCCCGACTATAGACTTTGGGAAGAGGTTTGTATTCTAGTCTTTAGGTTGATTTTATGCAGGGTGGTGAAAAGCTGCTGTGAGGAGGCTGCTGGCATGGGTGTGTATGCCTGTGGGTGCAGCAGCTTTTGGACCCCCTTGGGATTCAAAGCCCATCCCGCTCTCCTAGCTGGGTTCCAATGGTAGATGTTAAGGAGTGCAGGTTTCTTCGGAGGTCGCTCTGAATTTGGGTTTGATTCTGTCTCTTACAGAAGCACAAGCAGGGTGATGCTGTGCTGTACTCCAGCCCCATGTTCTCTGGGATCATCAAGCCTTACAGCACTGTCAGGGTCCCGTTGGTGCTGGAAGCCCAGAAGTTGGGACATCAGTCTGCTTCTGCTGTGCTCGCTGTGCTTGGGAACAAGAAATCCCCATTGGTGAGTCCTCGAGGTTCCTAATTCCAGGGATCCTTCCCGGGGCTGCAGTACGCAGCCAGGGTGGACAAGGAAAGGGGTTCGTGGTACAAGCAACAGTCAAGGTCTAGAGGAGAGGAAGGCTGGTGGGACTTCTTGGGCAGGTGACAGTCTGAGAGTCCGATGTGGCACATAATTACAGATAGGGGAGACAGGATAACGAGCGCAGTCTGCAACCCAGCATGGTCCCTGGAGCTGAGACTCTGCTGCGTGATTAGGTGAGCAGGAGCTGCTGCTTCAGAGCAGGAACTTTTGTTCAGGAGGGCACTGGGACAGCCTGTGTGAGAAACCACGCTGAGAGCTTGGCCCATCACGTCGAGAAGTATCTGTCTTATCTCTGCGTAAAGCCCTGTGCATCTCCACACCCCTGGCATCTGCAAGGCAGGGACTCTTCCTTTTTCCAGCACAGGCTTGGAAATGGTGAAGCATTCCTGACGATGTTTCTGGAGCCTCCTGAAAGATGCTGTTAGCGTTCAGGCATGCACAGCAGCAGCAGTGACAGCAAGATGTAGGCAGGAGAATGCCTTGTGTAGTGTCCTGGCTTCATCTAGCTGAAATCTAGAACAAATGTAGTTAATTAAATTTAAGTTTAGAATGATATTAACTTTGGAAGCGGCTGTTTCAAGATGTCTTGCCATCTCTCTGAGCATGAAGTAGGATGCTACAGGAACCTTAAGCTTTCTGTACCCGAAAGGGAGGCTGGCCTTTTGAAAGCAGGCTGGGGATTGAAACTGTCATTAAAAGAGATGGAAACAATGCTGCTCAATCCCTGGATGCCAGGGAACATCTCAAGCCTGGCCTTTGTGGCTGTGCTGGTAGGAGAGACAGGCAAGCCTGAAGTGGGACAAACCAGTTGCTTGGGCGTAGATGTGGTGTTTCCCTGGAAAAGGGGGATTTCTGCCCTCTAGAACCAGCCTGCTGTTTAACTGCAGGTTCCTTGCAAAGCTTTTCTCCTTGAGCTAACAGCTTCTGGGTTCAAAGCTTCACCTTGCCTAAAGTATTTGCCTTTGGAAGTGAACGTCATCTTCATTTTCCTTGTGCTTCAGCTGGAGGATCCCAGCTCTCCCTGGCAGGGGGTTGAGTGGCTCCACAAGCCCGTGAAGTCGGTCTTTAACATGCAGCATTTACGCTCCCTTGCCGCGAGCGCCGGTAGAGGCTTCCCTGGGTGTACTGAGCGCAGGGATGGGAGTTTCTGGCCGTGGGGCGGCATTCTCCCTGTTTCCTATAGTCTAAGCAGAGTAGTGGATTCATCTGAAGTTTTCTGGGCTAGCAGAGCATCAACTTGCACATGCTGCACTGGTGGCAAATCCTCCCCATAGGGATCCTGTGACCTCAGCCTGACCCCGGGGGAATGGCTGCAGTGCGTCACGATGGAGCAGAGCGCGAGCTGGCTCTGAAGTCACCCCGTCAGCGCGGATACCGAGTCTGCGGCCGCACCTTGCATTGCGTTGAGTCCCTCTGGGTGTCTGTCGCTTGGTGTTGGGCTTGCAGTGGCTGCGTGCCAGCTTTGGTGTGGTGTATTCTGTCATCCTCTGTGGGAAGGAGCTGGTAAAACCCAGACCTGGGGTTACTGGTGGTCACTTGGACCACGGCTGTCTGCCAGGGACAGATGCTCTTCTTTCCTAAAGGATCTACCGTGACGTTATGGTACCCAGAAGCAAAGCCAGAGTGGTGCTGGGGTTTGTACGTGCAGCAGTATTACCCAGAGCAAAACTCCCGTCGCCTTTCACGGGTGTCACATTGCCCGTCACGCTGTTGAACAGGGTTTTTCTTTCCCCCTTTAAGAAGACAGCAGATGAAGAGTTTCGTTGGCTTTTTAATAAGCCTTCTCCTTGGTGAGGATTCATTGTGTTAGTGCACGTTCCCTCGTTAAAACCAGCTAGCCTGAGCATCTTCCAGATGTTATTGTGTCCACCTCCAGAGGGCTCTGCCCTGCCTTTGCTGCTCCCACCCCACTGCCACTGGGAAGCCAAGGCAGCTGGTGAGACACAGCTCTTCCCTCCAGCTCCTTCTTCCTGGCAGCTCTGGGCAAGCATCAGTAAGACCTCAGCTCTCCCTACCTCCCTCCTCCCGGAGCGATGAAACATCTATCATCACACAGCTTTAGCTTCCTATTTTTGAGGTACCAGCCTTGGTACGTGGCTTGTTGGGGGTTTTTTGGCTCTTGCACAGTGCGCTGTCAAGAGATGAGTGTTTACAGACGCTGCTCCTTCTGCCTGAACTGGACTAGTGATTCTGACAGCTGTCAGTGCCTTTTCCTCGAGTGGGCCATCGTTAAAGGTTTTCCATCACAGAGGCTGGTTTGTCCTGAGGTTAAATCCCACTCTGTGTCCTCTGGTGAATCACACAATGATTGTCAGTGCTGGGAGTTCTGTGTGTTCGGGTTCTGTTGAAAGGTTGAAGTGTTCTTAGGAGCTGGGCTTGTTCAGCCTGGAGAAGAGAAGGCTTTGAGGGGACCTCATTGCAGCCTTCCTGTCCCTGAAGGGAGCAGAGGAACAGGAGGGAATCAGCTGTTCCAAAGGGCAGACACTGGCAGGACAAGGGGGATGGAGTGAAACTGAAGGAGGGAAGGGTTAGATGAGATATCGGGGGAAGTTCTTTCCAGAGAGAGTGGTGAGGGGCTGGAAGGAGCTGCCCAGAGAAGGGGTGGGTGCCCCATCCTTAGGAGTGTTCAAGGGAGTGTTGGATGGGGCCCTGGGCAACCTTGTGTAGCTCCAGGCGTGGAGGTTGTTGGCCCTGCCTGTGGCAGGGTGTTGGAGCTCTCTGGTCCTTGAGGTCCCTTCCAAGCCAGACCGTTCTATGATTCGGAACTGGTGAAGTCCAACCAGAGCAGATGAAGTTCCCTGGTTTTTAGCGCTGTGAGAAGGTGGCTCAGCACAGGAACCCGTCTTCCTCCTCCTACCATGGCCTTTACAAGAAGAAAACTTGGAGGGTCTCAGGCTCTGGAGAGAAAAGCAATCCTGCTTGAGGGACAGAATGAATAATGAATCTCTTGTTCCTGTAGTACTGGGAGTGCCCAGAGGCAGCACCGAGAGGCAGCCAACGGACGTGATCTCTGCTGCCAAGAGCCTGCTTTGCTGGGGGCTCGCGCTGGTTTTCAGGGGGCAGCTTTGTGGGGGATGCGGAAGAAGTTACCGGCCAAGTGTGGCTGTCTGGAAGTCCTAGAGGACAGTTTGGGGCAAGATCCAGCGGGAAAAGGAGCGGGAGCAAGAAAAGGGGCAGGAGCAGGCATGGGGTAGAGGAAGGAGAGCTGAGCAAGGGGGAAAATACAAGTGTGGGGAGCTGGTTTTCTTTATCCCCCAGTAACAGGGGCCTGTGGCTTCCTGATGGGATCACTGTAGATCCCACACTTGCTCCAGGCCTTCTGCATCAGTGTTACAACACCTCAAACGACCGACAGCCGTAATCACCCTCCAGTCTAGGGGTGCCCTGAGAGCCATCTCTTCTTTAAACTTTCCCTTGCCTTTGTTTTTTTAATCTTCCCTACCTGGACAGGACATCAGCTTGAAGGCCGTTGGAGAGGGACCAGTTGTCCACGTGTATCCCAGCAAGATCGATTTTGGCGATATCCAAGTTCTGGCGGACGCTTCTCGCACTCTCTACCTCTCCAACCAGAGTGTTATCCCTGCGTCCTTCCGGGCAGAGGTGGTAAGTATCTGTGGGGATATTTCCCTACAGAAATGATGGCTCCATAGCAGCCTGGGACTTGATTTTTGCACGTGATGTTTCCATGTCGCTATCTGAGAGAGCAGCAAGGTATTCCACCGCAGCGCAGCAAGAGAAGCCCAGCACTGGGGGACCCCTCAGGGAGGCAGGGAGTTTTCCTGGATGGTTGAGCAGAAATTGATGCCAGGTCCTTTCCACAAGTTCTGGCTTTACATTGTGGGAGGTGTTTTGCTCTGAGCTGTGTATTTGGAGCTCTGAGATGAAGAGAAGCCCGTAGCCTTTTTCTCCTGAAAGGAGCACGGTTTTCCTGATCATCTCCCTGCTCTCTCTGCGTCTGTTTCAAGCTCCTCCTGGTGATGGAGACCATTGCTCTGCTGCCAGCTTGCTCCCTGTGAATGTGACTTTAGAAGGACTGGGGGGTCCAGTGCCCTGATCGCCCCATCTGTAAAGGGCAATCTGGAATAAACAAGAGGAAGAGAGAGGAAGCTGGGGCCGTGCCCACAGGGCACAGCTGGCAGGTTTCTTCCTGCTTGTTTCTTCATTGCCCCTCTGTACACATTCAGAGCTGGATTTCCCGAAGCAGAGAGTGCCAGGGCACCTCACTGCGGCTGATGATCAGTGGGAACGGAGTGCTTCAGTCCTGGGAGGGCTGTTGGGAAGCACTGCCCAACTCTTGGGGAAAGAAGACTTTGGGCATCAGGATTTTGCTCAGTCCGTTTGGCAGAGTTTATCCTTCAGGCTCTCGGCCGTATCCCCCGGCTGCGTGGCTGCTGCAGTGGGGTTTGAGCAGTCCTGGCCTTGAGCCTTTGTGCAAACCCGTCTGTGGGGAAGCCAGGAGAGATGCAGCTTGCCTTGGTGTGCTCTCCCAAGGGGAGGCTGGAGGGGAATAAAGCTTCTCCCGAGGATGAGCATCCCTTGGGCTGGGCAAAACAGGGTTAAAGAAGTGGGTCCGTTAAAGGAGGGTGCAATACAAGCTCCAGCATAGTTGCTGTTTCCAGACGCTTGGATTTAGGGAAACGAAGCCTTTATGGATTTACCCTCATGTCTTTAGTCCTTTCTCCTGCACCCCAGAAGAGAGCAGGGTCCGTGGTGTCCGTGCTCACTTAGCGTCTGCCGTGTCTTACAGGCTGGCAAACGCTCGCGCTGCAGGATTGAGCCCAGTAAAGGAGTGATCCCCCCCGAGACCAAGGTGGCTGTGACTGTCATAGCAAACTTGGATGACATTGAACAATTCAAGGACAAGGTGATCGTGTCCATAGAGAACAGCCACAGCTACAACGTCCTGATCCGGGCTTTCGGCATTGGCACCACCATCGTCACGGACAAACCACTTGCTCCGGAGCTCAACTTGGGCCCCCACTTCAGGTAAGTTATCTCTCTGCTCCGGGCTCTGCCGTGGGCCCAGCAAGGAGGAGTTCTGCTGAAATCCTTGGGGCCGGTTCTCCTCCAGCACTCCAAGTTCTGGCTCGGTGCCACTGAAGCCCCAGGAACTCCTTTAGAAATGTTTTCTGGGCGGTTTTCAAGTTGTTAGATTCCCTCAGAAAGCCACTGAGCCAGACACCAGTTGGGAAATGGTTCCCAACTTGCCCTGGGTCAGAATCCATGTATTTTCTGGCTTGATGGAGTAAAGATTTGGAAGAAAACAGCAGGTTCCAGAAGCCTCCAGCAGGGAAACGTGACATTACAAGTAGAAACACAGTACACAGTACTTTTGCAGTAGCCTTGCTGGCTTCTTCACTGGCTGTGGAGTATCGTCTGGCAGCGGGAGAGAACCTTGGCAGTAGCTTGTTAGCAACTCCTTGGCTAAGTTACCAGCACTGTTTGGTTTCCCTTCTGCCCCAGGGAGTCCGGGAGGAGCAGCAGAATTTGTCTTTGCCCTGTATCATCTCTGAGCTTGCTGTCTCTCTCCTGTCCCCTGCCAGGCTGCTCTCTATCAGATGTAGATACTCTTTCCTCCCTTCTCCTGCCTGTTTTCCTTGCTGTCTCTTCCGCCAGCTGCCACAGCACGGAGCAGCCATGGTGGCTGCAGGACCGGCCCTGAATGGAGGAGAAGTCTCCTGAGGTTGGGTGGGTTGGTCTGCGCAAACAGACCGGCTGCTGGATGCTGATAAACTTAGGGGCAACCAGGGTCTGGCTCTTGGTGTAACTTTGAGCTGGGTCAGTGGTTTTGGAGGTGGATTTGTTGCTGGGTGAGTGGTCAGATAAGGCCAGCGGGGCACTGAAGCCAGGTGGGTGCTGGGAAGAGGCAGTTCCTGAGCCATTTTCCATCTCTGCTTCTCTTCTAGCCTACGTCCCTGTTGTTACCGCTTCAAGATAACAAACGCAGGACGACGCATCCATCATCTCTATTGGAGAATGGAAGGTTCCCCCCCATCTCCCCGTCGTGATTGTCTCCCTGCCATCCAAACCAAGGGCAAAGGTTCCTCCAGACCTGCCAGTCCCGTGTTTAAGATTCAACCTCTGACAGTGGAGCTGATGCCAGGCCAGACTGTGGAGATGACTCTGGAAGGCTCCTCCAGCACTCCTCAGGTGAGGTCCCCCCCGGGTGCTGAGCTTTCCCCATCGCATCACCTCCACTGGGGCTTCTCCTGCAGCCCCTTGACTTCTCCCTGGGAAGATGAACAAGTGCTTTCAAGAAAATATCTCAACGCCCCGAGTGACCATGTCAGCACCAGTTGCACTCCTTGCTGGCCACCATCAGTTCCCAAGGGTTTTTTTTGGGGTGTTTCTATAGCTACCATCAAGGCAACTTGCCCATACCAAAATAGGGGCTGAAGGAACAGGGGCAAACGGTGGGTTACAGGGAAGGAAGGGCAGAGAAAATAAGTTAGGCTTAGCCTAGGAGCAAAGGCAGGGAGTGGATTGAGAAACCGCGAGGTAATTTCTCTGGGGGAAGCAGGGAGTAAAACAAAGGCCCTGGGAAGGGAGGGGAGCGTCTGGGAGCAGCGTTTTTTTCCCTCTACAGACAAACATGGGCAGAGGGCTTGCTTAGAGCCCAGTCCTGGAGGAGAAAAACGAGCCCAGCGCAGCAGCCAGAATGGTGGGAGTGATGTTCTCCATGAGGGAAGCTGCTCCCAGGGATCATTAGAAGTGACAGTTCCACTTGTATCAGTATTCCCAGAACAGCTCACCCCAGGCTCTTGGCCGGCCCCGTGTCCCAAGGGCGGTCAGGTCCGGCAGCACCCTTGGATGGCAGCTCAGAGCGGGGGTAGCTCAGCGGGATCACTGTGTCGTCTTCTTCCTGGCCCCTTCTTTCCAGGGGAAGCTCTGCAGAGGAGATGCCAGCTAAGCCTGGGGCGCATTCCCTCGCTCCAGGCCCACTGGGCACAGATGTTTAGGCGAAGGTGGAATAAATCTGCATGAAGCTCCTGCTGTGTTTTGAAAGGTGTTTTGAAAGGGTTGCCTCGGCGGAGGCTCCAAGATGTGATTCCCGGCTCAGTTGGTTGTGGTGGGACTGTCCCCGTGCAGTTGTGAGTCCCGAGGTTTTGCTGAGGTGGAGAAAAAGGTCCAAGAAAGAAACTAAAATGCTTAGGGCATTGGAGAGGGTGTCTTGCCTGGAAATCTTGAGAAGGGCACTGGGAAGCCCTGTGAAGGGCACCTGTGAGGCAAGAGCATGGGGAGCAGATGTAGCTTTGGGTCTTGAGAAGTTGGTACTCTTGAGGTTGGTCAGAAGCCCAACTCCCTGCGGTGCACGTAGAACCCAAGAGTTGTGAAGGCTGTAGGCTCCCGGGAGGAGTTGGCTTGTGGAGCTGTACCAGAGGGGGAAGAGTGCAGAGAAGGGCAACCAGGCTAGTGAAGGGGCTGGAGGGCAAATCCTACGAGGAACGCCTGAGGGAGCTGGGGATGTTTAGCCTGGAGAAGAGGAGGCTGAGGGGAGACCTTATCACCACCTACAACTACCTGAAGGGAGGTTGTAGAGAGGTGTGCGATGGTCTCTTCAGCCGGGTGACAGAAGATAGAACAAGGGGAAATGACATGAAGCTGTGCCAGGGCAGGTTTAGATTGGATATTAGAAAAAAATATTTTACTGAAAGAGTTGTCAGGGCCTGCAACAGGCTGCCCAGGGAGGTGGTTGAGTCACCATCCCTGGATGTGTTCAAAAAAAGGGTAGATGAGGTACTTAGGGATATGGTTTAGCATAGGATGGGAATGGTTGGACTCGATGATCTTCAGAGGTCTCTTCCAACCTTGTGATTCTTGTGATTCTTGTGAAGAGTGGAGGGGGAGGAACCTGGGGAAGTAGAACCATGAGAAATCAAGGGAATGGGTTACCCAGCAAGGCTGTGTAAGCCCCTGGATCCCTGGCAGGGTTCAAGGCCAGGTTGGATGGGGCTTTGGCCTGCCTGGTCTAGGGAGGGTGTCCCTGCCCATGGCAGGGGGTTGGACCTAGATGATGTTTTCCGGCATGATGATCATGCTGAGCAGCAGGGCACATCGTGGCGATAACCGTTTGCGGGAGGGGGGGGATTATTCCAGTTCCACCTGACTTTGTGGGTGCCTTTTGTGGACGTTGGGGTGTAGCACTAAGGATTTTGGGAGAGCAGAATAAGTAGGATGGAGCATGAAGAGAGGACTACCAAGGAGACCAGTGACTGTAGCTTTATGGCAGTGTAATAGTTGTGGAGGGTTGATGGCCAAGATCCCATGGCATGGGTTTATCCAGGCTATCAAATTCCTTCTGTGTCCACGGCTTGCAAATTCCATGGTGTTTTCTGGGCTCCCTGCTGGCACTTGGTGGGTGACGTGTGACTCTTGCCCACAGGTAGTGAAGGAGCGGCTGGTGTGTCATGCCAACGTGGGGAACCAGTTTGGGAAGAGAAAGATAATGCAAGTGGCTGTCACGTGCGAGTTCATTGCTCCCACCCTGCAAGTGTCGCCCAGAGCAATGTCTTTCCGGGTGGAGAAGGTAGGTCTCTGGGTTGGGTCCTGGTGTTTAGTAGCATGGCTGAGGACTGAAAGCCCACGGAGGGGTGTGATGGCCTTCAGGGAAGGAAGTTAAACATCTTCTCCAAGTCCTCAGGGCTTTGCCATTGGTTTGAGCAGGACCAAGCTATTGCCATCAACACTGAGATCATTATTTCTCCCCTGTGGGGTTGGGGACCATCTCTCCAGCTCTATTTTGCCTGTGTTGAGCTGGAGGCAGAATCGAGCTGCTGAGCCCATGGCCAGGTGTGTGGGACCCACAAGAACAGCATGGGCCTCTCACAGCCATCCTCCTGTGTTGGGACTGGGGCGGGAGAGCAGGTCGCTGTGGCCGAGCGATGCCAAACGCCCTCCTCACCCCCCAAACCCCCCGTGAGGTGGTCTGTGAGCAAAGCGACCGTGTTTTTAGAGGTGGGACTGCTTAACTTCACCGAAGGGCGGTGACTCACCCCCCTCCCTGTTTTTTCCCCTTGTCTTTAGCAACCCAGCGATGTCCTGAGCCTTCAGTACAAGCCTCTCTCTTTAAAAAACACCTCCTCCCTGCCGCTCAGCATCGTCCTGATGGTAGAGCAACCCTTCTGGGTCTGCAGTGCGTCCCAGCAGCCCCTGACAGACCAGGTGAGCAGCCCCAGACCTTCCCGCTGGTGGGGTTTGAAGAGGGAGGGGGGTGGGGGTGCGTTTCCGTTGGGAAGCCCTCCAGGAGAGGTGGTTATTCCTTTGAATTGGCAGTCAGTTGGCATGAACAGCATCAGGTTTGAAAAGCAGAGAAAATACCACCTCAATTGGGGAAATACCTCCTGGCTCTAAGACAACTCGGAGCAGGAACCTAGGTGTGGGCCAACCGTGAGGTGAAGGTGTCTCTTGGAAGCCCTCCTTGGGTGACCTGAAGAGCTGCTTGCTCTCTTTGAGGGCAGCTCTGCCCTTGGGAAGGCCGAGGCGCTTGTCACCTGCGCTGCTGGCGGTGGGAGGTGTGAGACATGGGCTCTGCTAGAGACATGTTGGAAGCACGGCCACCGTTGCCATGCAGGTGATGAGCCCTCTCCAGGCTGAGGGCACAGTGCCCTAGGGCTCATGTTGAGTGTGAAGACAAAGGGGTTCCTCTAGAGTCAGGGCACGCCAGGATTTATTTCCCTCTTCCATTATGGGTGTAGAGCACAAGGGGGTGAGCCTGAGAGTCTCAGAGAAGAACGTTGTGCTGCATGGTCAGGGGCACGTTATAAAGAAAATGAAGGCTGAAGCAAGAAGCCCACGTTGGGGTTGCACTTTGAACACTGAGGCGTTTTGTGCTCGGAACTTCATCACACCAGTGGTTAATACTCGTCATCTTCTTGCAGCCCATAAAGCTGGGGACCGGGAAGGAACTTAATCTCTCCATCGGGTTTAACCCTGCTTTTGAAGAGGGTTGGAATAGTTGGGAAGCAGGGAAAACTCTGAAGATACAGTTTCCTGAGCACCCTCATGAGGAGCAAGTCACCATTCGGGGAGAAGTCTTCTTCCCAAATCTCCATATCCAGACCACAACCTTGGACTTTGGCTGCGTCTTGAATGACACCGAACACGAGCGCCACATCCAGATGACCAACTGCAGCCCGCTGCCCGTCCAGTACCACTGGCTGTTCCTGGTGGACGACTCCACAAGCCACCTGAGGTACGTGCACCTCTCCTTGAAGCTCTTCGTCCGCTGTCCCGTTTGTCCTTTGCAAAGCCTGAGATGGTTTGTGTAGCATCCGACAAATCCCTTTCACTTTCCCTTGTGGAAAAAGCACCTCCCAGCTTCAGGCAGGGAAGGTGCCCAGGGAGTGGGGCTTCTCCACAGCTTGAGGTGGGGATTTCCATGGCTCGAGGCAAGCGCCACCTTGAACTGAGTTCTCATGTGTTCTGCTGACCATGGCATTCACACAGCGGCTGTTGTGTGTGTTCCGGCGCTCGTTGTGTGTTGTGTGTTCCGGCGGGTTCTGCTGCGGCTTTGGGTGCAGCAGTAGGTGTCAGTAGGAGGACTTGTCCCCACGTCCCTGGGCACCAGGGCCACCCAGTGCTGGCCTGTGCTTTCCAAGCCCAAGAGCAATCTCTCAGTTGTGCTGTAGCGCATCTCTAAAGGCGTTTTCGAGCGGTTCTTCCCGCTGTGGCCTCTCTTGCATAGGTCAGAAGTTGACTCTGGGCAGTTTAATTGCAGCAGCCAATGGTTTTTCCATACCGCCCCGGGAAACGGAGCGAAGTTACCCATTGAGGGGCAGCTCTTCCGAGTCCTAGAACAATTGGCTTTGCTGGACGCAAGCCCGCAGGTGCTGGTTCTTCCAGCAGATGCCGAGTCACCCAGCTCTGTTGCCTTGAGGGTCGTGAGTGTCCTTCTGGCAGGATCCTCTCCTCCAAAGGGTTTGGCATTGCCCCTTTGCTGGCTCGTTAGCGCTGTGGCCATTTAGGACAGCTCCCTTTTCTGCTCCGCATGTTAATTAAGCGGTAATGTGCTCAATCAGGGTCCCTCAGGAGACACCATGTGATCCTTGTGGCAGAGCTGGAAATGAAGACGGTCTCCAAGCTATTAACACCTCACATTGCTCATTAAGAGCCCGGCAGAAGGGCAGCATGTCAGATCTATTTTTCTGGTCCACGTTAAGCACTGTTGGTATTGTAAATTATCAGATGAAACTAAGGGGGTCTGACATGGAGGGAATCAACCGTCAGGGCTGGTGACGGTGAGATGGATAGAATGGTGGTCAGACCGGTGTGTGGCTGGAGAGTCTCCAGGCGCTCCCGGTGCGTGTGTCCCATTGGCACAGGCACCTCCCTTCTCACCCAGAAGAAGTCAGGCTGCCCGAAGGCAGCTGAGGTACCTGGGTGTCCCGTGCAGTGCTGGGCTCTGTCCAGTTGAGGCACAGCAGGCTGGAGGCTCCAACCCATCCCAGCCCCGGCTCCATCCCAGCCCCGGCTCCATTCCAGCTCTGGCTCCATCCTGCCTTGTTACACGTAGAGAAAGCCACCAGCGTCGCTGCTTGCTCGTACCGACCCGCGGCTGTGGGTCACTCTTGGGGAGATGTTCTGCATCAGTGTCTGGCTGAGCCACAGAACTTCTTGCCGTGGCTCTGCAGGTGGGGAAGGCACGGTCTGGGGTGGCAGGTGCTTTTGGGAGGGTGCTGCTGGGTCTGTACCAGCCCATGGCTGCCTGGCTCTGTCCCTTTGCCCTCCAGTCTGGGCTTGTTGCAGGGTTCGTGTGTGTCTCCCTTTGCTGCCACGCTCCCCACCCCGGTGAGGTGTTCACCCCTGTCCCCATCTGCTGCTCCTTGCACCCGGCTGCCGGCACCGCCGCTATACCGGCATCGTCCCCAAGCACTGACCTGCTCTGACCCACTTATGGAGCTGCTGAGCTCCCACCTTGGTGCCGGATCCTGCCAAGGAGCTGCTCCTGCTGCCCTCCCTCCTTCCCACTGCAGCTCCACCATCAAAGCTTTGTTGTTTTCCAGGTTAACTCCTCCAACACCAAATTCTTTCACAAAAGCCAAACCACCAAAGGAGGAGGGAGCTCAGCTGGAGTGCCCAGCACCTTCAGAGAGCATCCTTGGGAATGGGAGTGTGGAGGAGCCACTTGAAGCCCTGGCAGGGGTGGGGGATTCTGTCCCACAGCCACCAGATGCAGATGACACCCTGGAAACAGAGGTAGGTGATTTTCTACACCTCCCACCAGCGTTGCCTCCCCCAGCTTACGCATTCATTACTGAGTATGGGAGAAGATTTTCCCCATGGTCTTTCCACTTTTAGGCAGGGTGGCTGCAGGATGAGACTGGGTTTGAGGAAGAGGCCCTCCAGCCATGTCTGTCCTTTGCTGCAAGCAGTGGCTCCCTCCTCTCCTGCACCCATTTCCACACCTGATGTCTCAGTGTCTTCCCCTTCCTCCAGGTTTTCCACATCCTGCCGCTGTACGGCGTGCTGCAGCCGGGCGAGAGCGAGCGGGTCAGGGTCACCTTCTCTGGCCATGCAGACATCATTGCCCGCGTCACGGCGCTGTGCCGCGTGGAGGGAGGCCCGACCTATGAGGTTGCGCTGCGTGGGGAGGCCTCGCTCATCCACTACCTCCTGGACAGCACGGAGATGGACTGCGGGCTGCAGGTACCAGGCGCTTCTCTTGGCAGGAATCCTTGAGACCATCCCTGGCAGGTGGCTGCCCACCGAGGTCCAGGACTCTCACTGGCTTCTTTGGTTGTTTGGCTTGGAGGTGCAGCTTTGGGGTGACAGGTCCTGTGTCCAAGCTGGTTTTAATGGTCATCTCCATTGCCCTTCCTGAAGCTGGGAATCCCTCCTCTTCAACGAACTCTGGCTCCCAGGGCAGGCGGTGATCTCCAGGGAGTTGTGCCCTGAGACATCCATCTGCAGATCCGCTCCCGGATCCTGGGGTCCAAGGAGATGGTCTCTTTCAGTACTCTCCATAGACCAGACCACGGTGGGCTGGCCATGCTGGATGGGGCGGTTGCCTTGATCTGTCCTGAATTTCCTTGAAGCCTTTGCAGAGGCTCTGCTCCATCCAGGGCTCCATCCAGGGCTCCATCAATCCGAGAAGCGGGGGAAGTCCGAGGGAACTAAGCTCACTGGAGATGGATCAGAGACTGAATAGGGGCTCGGCCAAAGAAGGTCCTTGGCACTAGTTAAGGGTTGCTGTCCAGACCACTGAGCACCCCCAGCTCAAGGGGGCTGGTAACAGAAGAAGCTTCCTGGTGGGAGCCATGGTCCTCCTTTGTGTTTCAGCTGGCTGTCAGATGACGCCTTAAAGTGCTGAGGACTTGTATCTTAAAATCCTAGAACAGTTTGGGTTGGAAGGGACCTTAGAGGTCATCTTGTCCACCTTCACTGAGCAGGGACATCTTCCACTAGGTCAGGTTGCTCAGAGCCTCATCCAGCCTGACCAGATGTTTCCAGCAGTGGTCATCTGTTTATTACTGAGCTTTTTGTGGTGGTTGCTGCACCTCTGCGCGCTGCCATAAATACCTGCGTGGGTTCCTCAGGTTGGCCTGGGAGAGTCAGGTGCCCGTCCCTCCTCTTCCTCTGCCTCTCTCTTGTGTTGTGTCCATCGGCTCTCATCCCAGTGTCAGCAGGAGGAGATTGCCAACATCCAGATGTGTGTCCTCAGTTTCCCGCCCCTCTGTCTTCTCTCCAGCTGTTTACCGAAGTCACCAAATCAGAGGTCACCCTGCGGAACAGCGGGAAGATGGGATTCACCTACGTGGTGCTGAGCCCCAGCACGGGCACCGCGGACAGTCCTCAGCCTGGCGTGCCCCTGGTCCTGCCCAGCACCGTGAGTAGCACGAGGGGTTGACGCTGGCTCCACATCAGGCTGCCCAGGAGGGGGTTATAGGGGAGGAACAAAAGGTTGGGCAAGCAGAGTCCTAGTTGTACCAGGTGAAGTTGTGCTGGTAGCGGCACTGGAGCGGGATGGTGCAAGGTCTCCTGAGCATCTCCTTCCCCTCAGGGTTGGGTGGTGGGACAGGACTTCCTCCAGGTCCCTGCCTGCCTCCTGTCAGCACTAAGGACATAAATAGTCCCTCTCTTGGGCACGCAGCTCCTGTGTCGGAACTCGCGCCGGCCCCTCGCTTCTCCAGCTCGTAGCATCCCCTGTCCCAGTGCCTGGGTTCTGCCTGGATCCCTCAGCTGAAGCAGCATTCCTATCCGTGTCCCTCCTGGCAATGGGAAGAGGAGGCCAAATGGCTTTCATATGTCCTCGTGCCAGTCTCCAGGGGTGTCACTGCTCCAGAGGACACGGCTCTGCTTGGCCCTGGGCAGTTGCTGCTGTGCAAGCAGCTTGGCAGGACTTGCTTTTGCAGATGCCGTGTTGGGAGCTGGAGTCCGGGGCTCCGGGGACCAAGAGGCAGGATGTGTCCTGCTCAGCAGCTTCTCCCTGCGGCGTGGGGGGGCGAGCAGGGAGCTGAAGGTCCAGCCCAGTGAGCTGAGAAGAGCTGTGTCTGTGCCCTGTCCCCTGAGCAGTGTTGCCACCTGTTTGTATTGGCTCTCAACCTGCTTGGCATGAGCCCAACTCCAGGCTCAGACAGCTCTTCTCTAGGAGCCCAGTGAGGAGGGGATTTGTGGGGAACCCCTTCATCCCTGGAGCTCGTCCGAGCCTCTGCCTCTGCTTTTCCAGGGGTGTAAGTTTGCAGGTCACTGTGAGTCTAGATCGTGCCATGTACCCTTGGTGTAACCACCCAGGCAGGAGCTGTTGGTTGGGCTCATGAGTAAGAGGTCAGGCTCTTGGACACCAGCCTGGGAGCCACTGCAGTGCCGTGACAGGAGCTGCTGGCCCTGCTGAGAGTTTGGGCACGCCGCTCCTCCTCCACAGCAGCTGGCAGAAGGGCTTTTCTTTGCTGCTTGGGTCTGGCAGAGGGTGGGCAGTGTTGGCAGGAGGACAAACCACAGCCCGGTGTAGGAGACTTGAGCTTTTGGGTGCAGGGAAGCTGGAAGGCGATGTGTTGTGTGAGAACCTGCAAGGTGCCTTCTCATCTCAGCTTACCGGTGGTCTGAGCCACCCCTCCGCCAAGCCCTCTGGTTGAATTCCCCTCCTCTTCTTCCACACCTCCAGGGTTACATTGGACCTGGCAGAGAGCAAGTGCTCACTGTCTATCACCTGCCGGGAGTGCCTGGAGTCTTCTGCAGGACCTTCCAGATCCAAGTGGGTCACCTGGAGCCAGAAGAGATCAGGCTGAAAGGAGAGGGGAATTTTCCCAGGATTTATTTGGACCTTCCGAGGAGAATCAAAGGTGAGCACTGTCTGACTGCTCCTCGGGGAGGTCCCCTGGGGGTCTTTTTCTGCCCCCCTGTGTCATCATGCTCATAGGGCAGCTCACACCCACCTCCACCAAGCCTGGAGGTTTCAGGGCTGTTGTTCTTCTGGTTGCTTTCTAGAAGCACATGGGCTTTGCTCCAGAGAGCCATCCTGGCCAGTGTCATCTGTTGGTGGCCTGGATAAAGGGGACAGCTAGAAAGCAGTGTTGGGGAAAGCTGTAATGTGGGCTGGCAGGGATTTGGGCAGGGGTGGGGGGGATGAGATGCTCCCTTGTGTGGAGGAAGATGGGTGGGAGAGAACATAGAAGAAAAGCAGCATCCTCTTTCCATGCGTTGCTGGAGGAATGTGTTTGTGGGAAGGGCCAACGCTGGGGGTGTGGAGCTTCCCAGCTTTAACGGGGACGCCGCTGCGCCCACACTTCTATTTGTGGCTGTTTTCTTCCTTCAGGAAATGAGAACTATGAGCACATCCTCAAAGAGGCAAAAGAAAAGCTTGGAGGAGGCAGCCAGAGAGACGACGCGGTGGTTGTCGGGGAGGCCACGGCCAGCGAGCCACCCATGGACGACTCTGGCACTGTGGTGAGACCGGCTGCTGCCCTGTTTGGCAGGGGCCACCCTCTCCCTGTGTCACTTGTCCCCCTTGCAGCTGGCTCCCCTGGGCTGGCCACAAACATGGGGCTCCTCTGGTAGTAGTCCTTCCCGTGGGTGCCTGAGCTTCCTGAGTGCCCGAGTGGGAGGTCCTGAAGACTGTGCTCAAGCAACTGAGATGTGTCTCCAAGAGCTGTCAGCGCTGATGTGGTTCCCTCATGGAGAGAGCTTTTGTCTGAGCTGCCCTGGCAGCAGCTGGGGACAGGCAGCTACTTGGAGCTCTGGCAGGTCCTTGACTTGTTTGGTCAGATCAGCTTGCATAAGGGTGGCTGAGCAGGCGAAGGTGCTGGAGTTCATCTCCCTTCAGATATGGTCCTGGCAGATTCGGAGCAGCTGGACAGAAGGACCCCATCATAGACTGTATTGGCAGGGACATCCAGAGGCCATCTACCCCCTGCAGCGAGTAGGGACACCTTTAAGTAAATCAGGTTGCTCAAAGCTTCATCCTTGAACGTCTTCAGGCATGAAGCCTCCACCACCTCCTTGGGCAAGCTGTGCCAGGGTCTCACCACCCTCAGAGTGAAGGACTTCTTCCTGCTTCTTACCAAGAGCAGGGTGGGATTAACTTGCCTTTGCTAACCAGCCACTGTCTTTGTTTTCCTCAGCTGGACGTTGGGCTGCAGATGGAGATGGAGAACATGCTGATGGAGCAGCACGCCCTGGAGCAGCAGAAAGCTCTCTCCTCCGGTTCCCCAGAGGACGCTGCCTTTGACCAGTGTGCTCGTCGGAGGCTTCTCAAGTTAGTAGGGCCCCTGTGCTCTGATGGTAGCGCACAGTGGTGCGCCCCTGCTCCTGGGAGCTCCTTGTCTCTGGGAATAGCTGGGGACTTGAGAAGGGGGTTGGTCCTGACAGTTTGGACGTGCTACCAGTGAGCAGCCTGAGGACTTTTTTCCAGTGGCTTTTCACAGCAGAGGAGTTGTGCCCAGTGTCTGTTTAAACTCATTTTATTCTAAGAACCTGTTAGTAGCTGATAAAACCTTGGACCTGGGTGCCCCGTGACGTACCAAAGTCTTCTTAGCAGAAGATCAGACCTTGGGCTTCATGGGCTGGAGTTTCTGCAGCAGTGACTACAGAAGCACCTGCTTTGTTTGCATCCTCCTCCACCTTAAGGACTCTCCTTGCTTCTCCTTCCAGAGTGGAGCTGCCCGAGTACATCCTGGACTTTGGCCACGTCGTTCTTGGTGACATCCACAGGCACGTCGTGAAGATCACCAACCCCGGGCAGCTCCCCGCGTCCTTCTGCGCCGACGGACGGGCTCTGTGTGGCACCGGTAACCCATGCTGGAGAGACTTCCCGCGGGCTTGAAGGACCTGTCTCTGACAGATGAGCTGGGGCCACGGGGAAGGGTTTTGAGTGCTCTTTTGCATCATTTTCTCTTCCTTCCTCCCCCTGCTCGGTGCTCTGCAGCCGGAACTCTCCTGGCCCGCAGTGTCCAGCCACCTGGGCTGCCCTGACGCTTCATTGCGGGGGCTCCATGGGCTGATCACCTTGGTCACCTCTCAGCATCTTCTGCTCTTGGCTACCAGGAGCATCTCCTGAGTGTCTTTGTGCGCTCCATGAGCTTGTGTTGGGAGCAGACGGGACCCTTGGTGCTTTGGAAGTGCTTTGTTTAGAGTTCGTAATGGCACAGTGCTGCTTTAGCCTCTCTTGAGACAACAGCCTGTGAGGTCAAAACAGGCTTTCAAAACAGGTCCTTGAGGACCATCAGATGGTGACTTGCTGCGTCTGAAGGGTGGTCAGGTGTCTCCTCTAAATTGTCTTCCAAGCAGCACCACAGCACAGGGGAATCTTCCCTGGAAGTTCTTTGGAGAGATCTGCGCATCCTTCCTGGGGGCCTGGTGAAGGAATTGCTGGTGCTCCTCAGCTGATGGGTTTCCGTTTTACCCTGCGGGTCTTGAATTCAGGCTGTGAAATTCCTTTCCCTTTGAGCGGTGACAAGAGAGAAGGAGTGGCAGTCTTCTCTGGAGACACAAAGGGTCCTTCTGCCTGACAGTCCTGTGGACACCCATATGGTCTGAAGATACTTGTGACCAATTTCACGATGCTGGTGTATCTCAGCTGCTTTATTTTCACCCATTCAAGGTTTTAGTGTGGATCTGGGCTGCGTGAAGAACCTGCCCTTCTGTGAGACCGAGACCTTTGAAGTGCGCTTTGACCCGCAGAGTGCCAACCTGCCGGTGGGAGAAGTGAATGTTGTCCTGCCCATCAAGGTAGTGTATTCTTCCTCATCTCCTTGTGCCAGCACGGCCTTTTGAGGCAGCTGTCAGGTTGGGGGCAGCAGCAGATGTTGCCTGGACCTTCAGCTGGATGCTCTGCCCCTCACTAGGCAGAAGAAGGCCCCACATTTCCCATCTGCCTCCGTGCCAGTGTGGCTGAGCCATCTGTCTGCGTGTCCAGGGACAGACTGGAGTTTGCTGCTGTCCAGTGTGGACAGAGTCAGGAAGAAACCATCCAGCTCAACAACCAACTCCAGGTCCCCTGTTCCATCACCGTGAATGAGCCCATTGTGAAAAGGAGGAAGAGACGACGCGGGCCACGTAACTTCTCGGTTGGGTTTTCTGTGCCTCTCGTGCCTTTTCTGCCGCTGTGGGTGCCTCACCGCATGGGGACGGCTCGTGGGAGGGAGATTGGAGGGTATGGAGCAAGGCTGGTTCACCTGGACTTGTTGAGCAGCTGATGCTTCGCTTCTCTGCCACCTTCACCCATTCGTCCTCCTCCAAGGACGGTGCCTGCCCGTCTGCCTGCCCTGCCCACAGGTTTTCCCTCCAGTTCTAGGCTGTAGTGGCCACATCTGATCTGGATGTGGGTGCTCTTGGCGCCGTGATGGTGTCTCAGAGCACTGTGGGAACTTGAGGGTCTGTCTTCACAGCCCAAAGAGACCTCACAAGGTTCCTTCCTGTGCCCAGGTGGACAAGTATCTTCCACTGTACATTAAACAAAAGCTGCTCCAGCAGTGGAAGAACAAGCGCTGTGTCTTCCAGGTGCTGCCCTCGGCCGGGACCCTGACTCCGGGACAGCGCTACAACGTGCGAGTCAGGTTTACACCCCGGAAAGAGGTGAGATTGACGTGCGGAAAATAGACTCTCTAACTTGCTGAGAAGTATAAGCTGCATCCGAGTCCTCATCCTGTTCCTGCAGCCGAGGGGGAGGCTTAAAACTATCGTTCAGATCCTGTTCTGGTACCTGGTAAATTTTATCGGGTCTGGTACACCTCTGCCCTATACTGCACGTCGAGCAACACCGCCTCAGTTTACCTTTGTGTTTTTTATTCTCCCTCTCGAGTGCTAGTACCATAGGATCTTGTGGTGGGACTAATCCACACTCCCTTTGCCACTCTGGATGGTGTTGGAGGGTATAAAACATATCCAGATATGTAATTTCATCCCATTTTCCTTCTCTTCTTAGAAATAACATCAATTGTAATAAGGTGTTATAATCTAATGTTCCATTGAGCCCCATCTTCTAATTTATCCCAAGGCCACTACTGATTACAATATTTCATAACTGTTTTCTTATTTTCAGTGCCTCCTGATCCCACCAATTCCTTCCAGTGGGCTAGCACACACCCTAGGGGATTCTTCTTAGAGGCTCCACTTTGATTGTTACCCATCATTTTAGGATTAGACTGCGACGGTTACAGTTTGATCCTTCCCTTTCTAGTACTTTCTGTGGGGATGTAGGGGGAAAACTGCGCCTGCGCGTTTCCAAAAACACAGTTAGGTGAACACGCAGTCAAGCAGCAGAGCAGTACAAAGTGGCTGGTGCTGGTGGGGGTGAGACCCCAATTCCCTTGCCTGAATCACAGGATGCGCCTACAACTCCACGAGTGGTAGATGTTCCTTTCTACAGCACTATAGCCAGGCAGTAGGGACAATGTCCTTGCTATGGCTGTAGTGGTATATTGTCCCCTTGTCCTTAGACTTTCAGGTTGTCATCGCCTTTCAAACGAGTGCGGCTTTACCCACCGGAACAACCAGACAGGTGGGTGTTACTGAGACTAAAAGGTCTCTTCAAGCTCAGATAATTTAGAAAGAATCTAAATTTTCCTTTTCTGTTGTTTTAATTCTAGGCAGAGGACCCAGGCTTCTGCTCCAGCTGATGCGGATATGTGGGAGCGACGCTTTAAAATGGAATGTTTTGTATTGTCAGCACTTATTATTATTTTTATTATTTTTCTTATTGTGTCTTTTTTATTGTTGTTATAGTTGTGCATAGTAATAAAGTTTTGTTTTTGTTCAGTTATACAGTTCTGTGCACTGAAAAAGATTAGTTTTGTTTAGTTAATCAAGAGTTTCTATCTGTATCTCTATTGGACATCAGGGGGAGAAAGTTGCTACACCACGTGACTCATAACTTTATAGTAGACAAAGAAGGGATATGGTTCACAGTAACTTTGCATGCGATTCACCACATCTTGGATCAATTAGATTAGACACGGTGGAAATATTTAATTTCCCACATATTCCTTTCTCTTAGTTTTATTGCTCTTCGAGATCTGTATTAAGTTTTTGATCTCAACCTTCATCTAATATCTACCACAAGTTCCAACCAATCTCTTCACAGGGATTCGGGACTACAAATTGGGGCCCTTTACTTAGTTTACAGTAACTTGATTTCACAATCACTCACTCATGCACACCACAGCAAACACCAAGATTTACGCCAGACAGCAAGTTTTACGACAAACAGTTGACATTCTATTAATTAATTGTCTGTTAAACTCTATCTACATCCATCCCCTCAGCATTATTGCATGTCACTGAATCACTGGTACCAGCAAGCAGCCCCAGCCCAGGCCCCTTCCCGGGCTCAGCGGGGCTGTCGCCCGTCGTGGTTCACCGCCCGTGGTCCCTGCGGTGCCGGCATGTTCTGGGCAAACTGGGAATCCGCTTCAATGGTGGAGCGTTCCCAAAGGTGGTTTGAACGTGGCCACTGGGACTTGGAAACTGGTGGCTTGTGGACACGAGAGCTCTGGCTCCCAGTCCCTGGGTGTTCCCGTTGCTGGCCAAAGGCTGAGTGGAGATGACACCCCTGATTGCGAGCGGTCGGGAGCTCCTCGCCCCTCTGATGGAGCGATACAGAGCGGATGTTTGCCTGAGGTGGCAGTGCCAGGACTGTCTGGGCAGTGTAACCCTGAAGGAGGAGGAGAAGCAGCCCCTGAGCCCACCCATGGGGCCCTGCACTCCCCCAGGGCGAGCTGAAACCCCTGTCAGTCCATTTAAATCCATGGGATACCCAGTTCCACCTGATGCCAGGAACCATCCTGGTTCCTGGGAGCCAGCGTGCCAGGGCCCCAGCCCCTGCTGCACATCAATAGCCATGGGTGGGACCCCACGGTGCAGCAGGGGGAGGGTGTGGAATAAATGCTGTGGGGTCCCACCCACAGCAGACAGTCCTCCACAAAGTTCTCCAATGTGAGTCCTTTCCCACAGGGCTTTACCTGTTCATCAGCTGCCCCACCGTGGATCACAGCTATGGCGGGCAGTAATAAATCCCAATGTCTCTCCAGTCCTCCATGGGGTCACCAGCCTCCCCCCAGCAAATCTCTCTCTCACTCATCTCTGTGGGCTGCAAGTGCTGGCAGAGGCTTGCTCCAACGTAGGGTCACAGCATCTTCTTCTCTGTGTCTCCACCTGTTCCATCCAGCGTGGAGCCTCTCCACTGGCCACAGATGGGGTCTTGGCCTTTTCCATGGACTGTGTGTGTGGGGGGAAACACCCTCTCCACCGTGGGTTTCTCCACAGGCTGCAGGGGCATCTTTCTCTCTCCAACACCCGGGGCGCCTCCTCCCCAACCCTCCCCAGCCTGCGTGTCTACGCAGCTCGTTACATCTCCTCACTCCCTTCTCTGGTGGCAAAATGCAGCTGCCAGCAGGGTTTTTTTTTTTCTCCTGTATGTGATTCACAGAGGCGCTTTGGCCCAATATTTACACTTTGGGGCCACAGAGAATTCCAGCAGCTCCTCACAACAACCATTTTCTACAGTCCCATGTCTCTCCCAGCACCCAGCTACACAAAACTGTGACACCGGGGGAGCGGCGCGCTAATGACCCGGGGTTCATTAAAGTTGTTTTCATTAGACGCTGGGGTGTGGTGGTGACAGCAGCGACCTCTGCGCCACTGACGCCTGGCGTGGTGCGGGCACAGAATGACAAGCTCTATGAGAAGAGGAAGGTGGCAGCGCTCGAGATGAAGTGAGCGGTGGGAGGGGGGCGGGGGGAGGCTGCCTGGGAATCGGAGACGCACTGGGGCCGGGGTGGGGGGTGGGTCGGCGGGAGCTGGTTTCGGGGGGGTGGGGGGGCGGGGGATGGTCCAGAGACTGTGGGTCCAACCTGGCTCCCCAGCGACATCTGCTGCTTCTTCAGCGGAGGGAGGGTCCAGGGGAATGGGGCATTCCCAGGGCACCAGGGGAAGGGGCCATTGTCAGGGCACCGGCACGGCCCTGGTGCAGGCATTGCCCAGGGTGACCTTGTCAGGCCGGGGAGGGGGACGGTGCCCGGGCATGAGGGGCCCCCGGGTGCCACCCACGTCCCTGTCCCACCGGTGACCGGAGCGCCTCTCCGAAGCCGGGGCTGCCCTGGGCCAGCAATGGTGCCAGGAGCCCCTTGCAGAGCCCAGCCTGCCCGCGGGCACACGCTGGGTGCAATAAATCCCTGGCAGGCGTTAATTGGAGAGCACCTAATTGGGAGTGGCATCCTCTCTTGCAATGCTCTTGGGGCCAGACTGCTCCATGCCTGGCCCTGACCATGGTAATGGACATGAGGGTCCTGCTGGACCACAGTCAGGGCAGCACCCATGCCCATCGTTGGAGAGAAGCTGCAAAAGCAAGAGAAAAAGTAGAAAAGAGGGTCGTGTAGAGATGTGATTTGTGCGTCACGGTAAGGAAGGTGCAGACAGGAGGACGCTCCTGGGACAACCTTTTGTATAGGAATGTTGTGGTTCTTGTATTAATGAAAAGTCCAGAAACCTGACTGGAGGCTGCTGCCTCAGCCATGAGAGGGGATAAAAGCTTGCTCAGTTGTTATTAAAGGTGTCTTCGATCCACCGCGATCGCAGTCCGGGCCTTTCAATACGCCACCAATGGCGCCCAGTGCGGGGCACTGACACGACTCGCTGCGATCCGGTGCCGCGGCTCAGCTGAACTCAGGGCAGAACGCTGACAGGAAGCGCTACCGGCGCCCCAGTGCCTCTCGCAGGAGGAAGGTGAGCGGCTGAGAACTGTGGGGATGAATGTAATCAACAGGATTGTGAAGGAACATGGGAAGAAAAGGGATAGTGGAGAGTTACAGCAAATTTTTCTTTGGACTTTTAAAAGTGATCCTTCCACAAACAGTCACAATATTTCTCATGCAGAAATCTGGGATGAAGTTGGGGTCAGATTTGGGACGGTGCCACTAAAATGGCTTTGCCAAAAACGTTATCATTTCCTCCAAGTGGAATTGAGCCATGAAGGTGAATTCATGTTTTAAGGAAATGGGGGTGGAACAGGAGGCTGAAGAACAAGCAAAAAATGTGTGTAGAAGAGTAAAACCTATTACCAGGTTTATTTTTTTTTCTTCTCCATCCAAAATACTCTGAGGTGGGATGGTCCAGGTGAAAATGAAGCTCTTTTGATTTCAGCAGTGCCTCTCTGGAACCATCACCGCTGTGTACATCTAACTTTCCCTGAGGGGTTGATACCCATTGCAAGGAAATCCCTTTGTGCTAGGATGCAGCTAGGCTGGCTTGGGTTATCAGTTTCCAGCAGGTGTGCTGCTATGTTCTGAGGGACATGATCTGCTTCAGCTGGGTAATACTACTTAAGCTTATCCAAGTGTGGCTGGTGAGGAAATAAGCACACCTTGTTCCCTTCTAGCTGCAACAGCAGCATGGACAAACTGTACCTGTTTCTAAACCAGAGTACCTCTTCCCATATTCAAGTGAGATTCAATTGTCTTGTCTGCCAAAGCCAATCACCCCTGCAATATTTCCAGGGCACAGGGGAGCTGCCTCAGTCCCCCTGTCTCCTGTGGTGTTTGATTGATGTGCGAGAGCCAGGTGCCCCAAGCAGCCCATCCTCCCTGAAAGGGCAGCTGTGGAGCCCCTGCAGCCCCCTCACTCGCCCAGCCCTTGCCGCTTTGGTGACAGAGATGAGCTGGTTGAAGCTGATAAGAACGATGTTGAAGACAGAGGCAGTGCACACCAAGTAGTCCACCACCAGCCACAGCTTGCACAAGCCCCGGCCAAGTCTCCTCCACTCACTGGGCACCACGAGGTCCACTACTTGAACCAGCATTACATTCTCCACTTGGATCTGAAGGTCAGTAGCTCATACTCTCTGCTGGCTAGCGATGGTGGTTTGGACCACCACAGAGTCTCTAATTACAAGAGTTACTTCTCATTAACATGGCCTTAGGTCATAAGGAAATAGACTTATTTAGTTGGGTAGCCGCAATGAGTGGGGAACTCCAGAGGAGAGATCTCTATCCCTCTGGGTCAGTTCTCTCTCTTGACAGTGGATTGAAAAGAAAACAGCACAGATTCTGTAGGAAGACAGAGAGTACTATCAGGATTGTGTATAGGCTGATAAATAAAGCATATGCTTAGGTCATGGATGAATTATGTTATGCCTCTGAGTTAGCTGGACCACAGTAGGACTTTATACACAACAAAATTGAAACTACCCATGGCGTATCACAATGTCATGGTCTCTTACTCCTGATTATAGTATGCCACAGTTCTTATCCTGCCATGGACACTGAGGATGAGTAATACTTCTTTACTTTGCCCCTCAAGTATTCTGAACACATTACAGTGCAAACATGAACGTGAGAGTTTGGAAGTGATGCATGGCCCATTAATTAAAAAATAACTTTTTTTTTGAGCAAGATTTTATATCCTTTTTCCTTCTTCTTCCCTTCTCTGCTGTTCTTTTTCTCTCCTTCTTGCTAGAATTCTCTACTTATGTTCAGCTTTTCCTGCAAACAGCCTTTTACCCCTGAGGCACTAGTAGATTTCAAACCAGGAAGCCAGAGTCATTTATTTCTGTTCACTGTCTCCTGGACATTGCAGTGATTACTAATCAGGTGTGGTGTCAATCTATTTTCTAAATAGGTGCCTTCCTTCATAAAGAACCATCATAATCAACACTATTGGCTACAATACAGATAAGAAAGTTCTGAGTACTAGAATTATCTTTGTCAACTGCAGCTTGAACTGTGTCAGCAGTACCAGCCCTATTCTTGATTAGGATAATTAGAATCCATGAAACCACTAAAAAAAGCAAGGTGGCTTATTAAAATTGGCGTTTCAAATTTGAGATCTGTGTCTTATGATCGCTCCAACGTAGAGAGAACTTCATCTTCTTATAGTTGAGCATGTATGGAGAATGACTGTAAATCATCAAGTGTTGAAACCTGGGGCATACCCTTGATTAATGAAGTGGATGGCATGATGCCTCTTAAGCCATGGAAAAGAGTGCTATAGTTTATGTGCTTATACATTTTTATGTTCTATAGTTGACTCACTCTTTAACTTTTCACATGCCAATTAATTGTGTGGTTTAAACATCGTAAATTGATGTCTTCATCTGCAACCCATTAATTTATCTTCTACTGATGAATAGAGATTTTTAGCAAGAATGCTAGAAAAATCAAAGTTTCAGAATTCACAAAGTAACTTGCATTTGCTTATGGAGCTACTTTAATGGGTAAAATTAATCTTTTGCCCTACCTGCAATGAAATATGTTGGACCTTCAGAGAATACTATTCTTCTGTAGAATGTCCAAAGCAAAACCCAACCACCTGTTCAGAAAAGCTTTAATGTTACAAAGCTCTATTTTTTTCTATTGGTCAGTTACCTTAAGGTGACCTAAACTCTTATTCCAATGAAAAAGGAAACCAGCTGAAAATACTTTGTGTAAGAATACCCAGCTTTCTGGCTTCTGGGTCTTGTGCTAAAACATGCCTGAGCATCCTAGTAGAACTGATTTTACTAAGGGCAAAGAAATTTGATAAATAGGTGCATCTTGTAGATGGGCATCTCATTGGCAAACCTCCAGTTGTCTGGGATTTCACCTGTTAACCAGGACTGTTGATAAATGATAGAGCTTGGCAAGTTCCTCCACCAGCTCCCTCAGTACTCGGGTGTATCCCATCCATCCCCATGGATTTGTGAGTATCCCGGTGGCATAGTAGGCTGTAGACTGCTTCCTCCTGGATTATGGTAGTTTCATTCTGCTCTCCATCCCTGTCTTTCAGCTTAGGGGGCTGAATGCCCTGTGGACAACTGGTCTGGCTAATAAAGACTGAGGCAAAGAAGGTATTAAGTACCTTAGCCTTTTCCTCATTCTTGGTGGCCATGGTCCCCTTCACATCCTGTAAGGGATGGAGGTTCTCTTTAGCTCACTTTTTGTTGCTAATGTATTTATAAAAACACTTTGTGTTATCTCTTACAACAGTGGACAGACTGATTTCTAGCTGGGCTTTGCTTTTCTAATTTTCTATCTGCATGACCTAACAAGATCCCTGTATTCTTCTTGTTTTGCCAGCTCTTCCCTTTTTTTTTCCTGAGTTCCATCAAAAGCTCCCTCTTTATCCAGGTCAGTCATCTTCCCCAAAGGTTCGTCTCATGGGGACAGCATAACATTATTTATGATTTATGCTGTACTGTAGATCTCTTTTATGAACTGTATTTAGTCAACAGGGGTACAATTTGGTAACTTTCTGACTTATTCTTTCCAGCTAAAGGAAATATGAATTGTTAGAGGGTTTTTTATCAATAATATATGAAAATATACTTTTATCACCTAGTTAGTAGCAATAACTTTTTTACCAACTTTTGTGGGGTGTCTTAAATTCCTCAAAGGATCTCCATTTCTTCTGCTCTTCTTAAATGAGAATCGCTTTGAAATGGATGGAAGTAGAATATATTATCCATTAAATTTATGTTTTCACTGTCAAGTATTGCTTCATATTTCTGTCTTTAACATGTTAGGGTTTTTTTTTAACTTTATATGTAATGACTGACATAGCAGATTAGCAGTTCATCTGGTGTAAAAGCCTTTCTCCATCAGTGACTGATAGAAGATGTTTTAAAAGAAACTTCAAAAAAACATATAAGACACAATTGTAGAATTGCATACAACTGAAAGTTGGAGCTTCTTTCTGGTTTATGCCTTGAGGCACACCTTTCTATTTGTTTCTTTCTGCAGATGCTCTTCTAACATTGAAAGAAGGCTGTACAGAACTTACTTTCAAAGAGTCAAAATTTAACAGCAGAAATATCCTTTGTCCTCTGAATTTATCTAAGAATTTTCTGAAGAAGGTTGTTTTTCAAATCTCCTGTGTATCAGAGACTAAAAAATACCTGCTGTGTAATGGAAGCTAGTAGAAGGCTCATCTATCTCTTCATACAAAATTCAATGGTCAGGAGATGTCATTACAGTGCAACACAGTGTGTAGTGTGTTGTTTCTTCAAACAGTTAGTTGTATAAAACTGTCTCCTTAGCCATTTTATCTTTTCTGTCTCTTTACCCTTGTGTTGTTGCTTTCATTTATCATCACTTTCTTCATTCCCTGAGACTTCAGGATTTTTCTTTTCACTCACAAATGTCTTCATCCTTTCTGTGTTAGTCTTTAACATCTAGCAATTGTTTTCTTACCCTCAGTCATTCTAATGAACAGAAACATACTTTAGCTGCACATAGATCAAATATATTAGAGGCTTGTTTTGAAAGCATTTTGAAAGCCACTACAGAAAGGCTACTAAATGTTGAGAATAAAAATTTCTTAACCTTCACAGAGCCTACCACGTGTACAACTTTCACACCCTGCTCTCTTCACTGCCTAACAAAATTGTACCCTTGTTACATGTTTTCCTTTATTGTCTTTAAGGGGAAAGAATCTATCAACATAAATACTAAATATCTCCAAAAGTACAAGTAAAAATACATAAATATATGTAACAGATGCAGAATTGCCTCCTGGGATGCATGTATTATGCATACAGAACTGTCATAACATCCTTCAGACAATCACATTTTTTCCTTTGCTCATGGTCTTTACACCTGTCTCGTTTTGACAATGCACCCGGATGTAATGCGGATACTAAAATGTAACTAACACTATAAAAACATATTTTCCACTTTTTGGAACGTACTTATTCATACAAATATAGGATCAAATTAATCCACCTCGACTAGAAAAAGCAGTAACCACACAAAAGCAATTTCCTTTACATTTTAACCAATATTCTGAAAATAGAACTATGATTCTTGAGAAACAATTGTCTTCTGGGCAAATCAATGGTCTAAGTCTAATCCATAATTTTACAATATTGTTAATATCATAGCTTTCACATTGAAGGACAGAAAAAAGAAAGCAGCTTTTGTTTTCATCACAATAAATCTAATTGAAATATTATGAATATTGAATGAACAATGAACAATCCTATTTAGATGTTGATTAATTTCAAAATCTTTTTAGCAGAAAACATGTAGATTTTCTTTCAATTTAAGACCTGTTCTTTTCATTGCATTTTGTTTCTAATTCAAGATTAAATTATTTTTGATATTTCCTCTACATTCGTCTTCCAACATCTGTTTGTCTTTGGTTCTGCGATGTATAGAAGCAGTGGGGAAATGGAGTTTCTCTGTTAAGGAAGAAGGGTGGAGCTGTTCTAGAGCACCTCTAGAACCACTTAAAAATGCTGCCTGTCTGACCTTCGATGTAAATATCATCTTTAAGTTACAAATCTGCTTTTCAGTTGCCTGTTGGCAGTTGATTTATGTGATAAAACCAAATAATCATCTACCTTTCCCTTGACATTATACGTTCATATGTAAATAAGTGGAATGGAAGTTTCCATTGGATAGTCAAGGGGTCAAAACCGTATTTGAATGTAGAACTAAGATGTTTGGAGTATGAATGCTGACAAATAAGAATTGGTAAAATGCAATCTCTGCAAACATGCAAGGAGTTACATATCCCATGACAATACAGAACCAAAGCAAGAGCAACACACTTGTACACAGGGGTGGAGTTGGAAAATTTAAGAGATCTTAGATTATTAAAGATTTGTCAGGTCTCTTATGAAGCATGCTCTTGGATAAAGTTTCTGGAATTCTGCTATACTTTTAAGGTTCTGTGTTTGGTTATGATACCAAGATCCTTCAGATGGCAGTGATTTCCCACTGATGCTCCAAGTGCAGTATCTACTCTATAACCTAGAAGGTAATTCTTTTAGTTTCTTCTGAGAAACCTTTATATAAGGCTAACCAAGAAATATTGTTGTTAATATTATTGTTGTTATTTAATCTTGAATGTACTCAATACAGCCTGAGCATTGCAAAAGTATACAGCAGTTACAGGTTGTTCTTCATTCCCTGCACTAGGTATGGATCTTTGAAAGTGATCTTTTGAAACCCTACAAACATTTGGAGCTCAATTTAGATCAAACAAACTTTACAAAAGTTGTGCTGAAGTCCTCGCTGCTGGTCTTGGATGTGCCCAGTCAAAGGTCAGAGACAATACATAGAACCAGACAACAGTGTCAAAGCAAGTAAGCAGATAACATCTGATACTATTGCTTTATTGAAATTCAATACACTGGGAGTGTCTTTGAGAATGGTTCTGGTTTTATTTAACAGAAATGACCACAAAGTTAATGACTTACCTTTAAAACAAAAATAAAATGCATTGATTTGGTGATCTTGCATAGAACCTGATGAATAAAAGAGGTTGTTTTGGGCTTTGGCAGACTCTGAGCTGGTCAAAGATTTTTAATGTCTTATCAGTTAAATGCTTCAGTTACATTAGGTAGGATATGGCACATTGCTGAGTAGTAGATGAGCAATAACTAAAATTATTCCATAATTTCAGGAGGTAAATGCATCACTTTTTCATGATTTTATTTCATTTCACTGTGGCAGAAAAAATGACTAAACATCACTGCCTCTGTCTTGGCAGATTCATAATGTGTATCAGGAAAGGCACAGATACTGTCCTCAATATGTTTATTTTTAATTGTAATTGATTTCTAAAGATATACATGAGTAAAAACATTGTGAGGACAGTTCTGTTTATAAGTATACATATACACTGCAACCCTTCATATCAACAGCATTAATAAAATGTTAACAAAAATTTATGGAGAAATTATAACAATTTTAACAAACCATTTCTAACTAATGTTTCAAATTTTTATTATATTGCATATATAATAATGTGTAGTGCATTCAGATTAACTATGCTTAATATTGCAACTCTTCTCCTGCCATACCTTTCTTCCTAAGTATGTGATATGAACCATGACATTACAATCTTAAAGCTGTAACAAGAATGAGTTATGTTTGTACTATTTCCCATTCTCATTATATTCTTTGTCACACAATGAATTAATGTTGTGCCATTCTCTGTTCTCATTACAATCTTTTCCTTATGAATGGGGTATCAGAATTTTAATGTCTTTTGTAATCTCTGAGTTATAGGAGTGTCTTACACTACCATGACCTTGTTAATATTCTGCATTGTGATTGGCTGGTTGCACACTGCTGTGTATGAGGGTACACTGAGCAGCCAGTCAAGTGGTTTTGACAGTGGCTAATTCAAAGTGTTCCACTAAGCTGAAGTAAAGCCCACAGACCTCAGTGTGTTATTACTGCTAAACCCAGCTAAACACAAGAAAGTGTTCATTCCCTTCCCAGGCATGAATCAAATATCAGTATTTCAGCCACTGCAAGTTATGAAGCACTCAAGAGAATGATAATATGCAAGTGCATACACTTTCTGCAAGTCCTTTTGTTCTTCCTTTGCTTTTATGGTTTCCTCAGTTTTAAAACCTGTTGTGTATTTCTCCACATTCAAGAAAAAATAAAATTTAAAAAGAGACCTCTAAATTTCTATTCTTAAATCAAAAGAAATTGGCAGTTAGGTTTTGGCTGTAACTGCTTGCTGGGTCTGGTGTACTGAGTGTGTGATTTTGACAGGTTAGAAAGGTTAATATATGAGTGCACGTACAATCCTTTTTTCCACTGCTGAAACTCAGAAATAGAGTATATCTGCTTTCGATTCTCTGTGCTTACAGCTACGATTCTGCACATTTTCCAGTTATATATTTAATTGTCCTCTTGTCTTTTTAGGATCTTTTAGATCTCACTTTGTGTAGTATTTATGATTAATTTTTAAAAAAATCTTTATATTTAAATCATAATGTACCCTGATATAAGTCAGAACATATTGCAGAAACCTGGAAAAACAGCATATAAATTATAAAAAAGATTCATGTTTATCAAATATGCTTTTCATGTTAGTTGATTCTTGAAAGCATTTTCCAGTTTACCCAACGTAAATTATATATACGATAATGAATAAATGTGGATTTTCTTTTATTTTTTCAACCTATCACATAGTAAATACATGTTCATAACCCTAAGGAGGTGCTATTAAAATTTGGTATGTGAGAAAAACTCTAAATCAGTTAGGAAAATGTTAATACTGGCATGCTGAATATGATGACAAGTAAATTGGCATTTGTCAGTCAGTACCATGTTGGAATAATGCCAATAACTTAGTCTTTTTTTGGAGAGTGTAATTTTCCATTTAACAGAAAAGTAACTATAAACAACCAACAGTCTTTTACTTAGGTGCTGCTGAAACCCATAACTACTAAATCACAACCCACCCATCATTCTGGGATAGACAAGCAGGTTGCATTGTTTAGGAAACTGTTATTAAGAATTGCGCAAAACCATTTTGACCGTATGGAGACTGTGGGAATGAGAACACTTGCTTAAGAGTTTTAATGTAAAGCGCAGCAAAGGGTATATAGCACATATAATTCTTTGCCTGTTGTCCAGTTGTATTTTCTGTCCGGGGGCAGTAGTGGAGTGGTGTAAGAAACACTGGTCAGCGGTGGTTTACACACTCAGCTGCTTTATTTAATTGTTTTCTCTTTGGAACTCATTGCTGTGCATTCTCAGCATCTCCAGATTTTAAATTAATTTATCCTTATAATATTCCCAGTAAGGTAAAGAAATATGTTACAGCTGGCGAACTGAATGTAGATAAAATTATTCGCCTGACTTGGCCTAGTAGCAATATCGTTAACTTTGTCTCTTTACACACAGTCAGGTGTGTGAAGGAAAAGTCAGAGTCTGGAACCTAACCAATGACCAGATAGGAATATTGGCACTAGCAGGGGGGGTTATTTTTGTTATTTTTAAAGGATTTGAGGAACAAAACTCTGTTGTAGAAATTTACACTTTGGTCAGAAAATGTACAAAAGACCTTTAGTACTGGAAAAACAAATAGGTCAATTCAGATTGTGAACAATCTCTGTAGGCATGTATTTTGGAAAGACATTTTGCTTTCTCTCTTCTGTATTAGCCTTTAAGAATAAACTACATATAGACAAGAAGTTCCTTTCCATGGTTGCATTGCCATGTCATCTGTGGAGACAGGACAAGGGGCAATGGCTGCAAATTGGAGCACAGGAAGTTCCGCACCAACATGCGGAAAAACTTTTTCACAGTAAGGGTGACAGAGCCCTGGGACAGGCTGCCCAGGGAGGTGGTGGAGTCTCCTGCTCTGGAGGTATTCAAGTCTCGTCTGGATGCCTATCTGAGTGATATGAGATAGGGAACCTGCTTTGGCAGGGGGGTTGGACCCGGTGATCTCTCAAGGTCCCTTCCAACCCCTACAATTCTATGATTCTATGATCTCAGGGAGAAGTGTCCTGGAAACTAAACCTACCACTCGCAGTTGGCTTTTTTCGGTAGAAACAAGGGGGCTTGTGATATGAGATCACAAAACATCATTAAAGGTTTATTAATTTATGCAAGAGTCAAAGGGCTATGGCCTTCATAGATTAGCTCATTTGTTACTACATTGATGTATAAAAATTTATCCAAATAGTATTTTTCCCCCTTTGTTTTCCTCTTTTTGCATATTCAGTAGTTACTTACACTCTGATCCTTTGCGTTTAAATTGGATGTTCCTGTCAGCATTTAATTACTAACAAACTCAACTGTGTAACAAAGTCAAGTGAGGAATATGTGTAAAATTTTAAATTTGTCTTTGGGGACTTGACTTAATTTGATTTGGGTAATGTACTTAAGCTAAATGAAGTTCACATAACATAAATTCTGTCCCAGAACAGTGGTGTCCACAACTTATGTGAGGATGAAAGTTCATGTGTGTTGAACTCTGAAGCAGTCCTTTTACAGGTTAAGCTCATAATTCTGGGATTTGTTCCTATTGTGTTAAAATTACTAAAGTTATCTGTTTTATAATTAGTACCTTCTAGCAGATAGAACATGACTTTAATTTCCAGAATTTTTGGTGCCCAGATCTGGACTACTTGCCTTAAATGAAAGCCTAGGTGGTGTTTTTATGCTTTTTCCCCCCCTTTTTCATTTACATGAGTTGTTGAGCTGAAAACTGTACTCTCTAGAACATTCTTGGTGCTATGTCCCACCTGTTCTTATGCTTTAAATGTTGTGCTTGATACTAAAATCGGTTCAATAGCTGGTTGTATTAAAATGGTTAAGAGCTAGGACTCTAGACAGCAATAGTTCAAAAATATGTGAAAGCAGTGGCTAAAACCAAAGTAGAGCACTGAAATGCCAAGGCAAAGGCTACTTCTGCATCCTTAAGCCCACCCTTTTCCATAAGGATTTTCATTTACATGATTGATGGCCTTTTTTACCCTACATCTTTTTCATCTGTTAACCTCTGGTCTTTCTGAACTGGAACAGGAAAACTAACTGTGAATTTGTAAGATAGGGGATAAAGCACAGAAGTATGTATAAATGGGAATTTATTGCCAGATATCAGAAGACCAGGCCGACTGAAAAAGACGTAACACGGGGTACATGATGTGACTAGAAAAAATAAGGTTGCTTACTATCTGATTTTGTTTCTCATTTTTCCTTTTTTTTTTCCTAATGAGAGTAAAATAATTGCATTCAGAAATCAACTTTCTCATTTGCCTGAAGGATTTATGCTTACATTTACTGAAGTGATGACCACAAATGGAGCTTCTGTGAAGTATATTTTCTCTTTAAAAAATAAAGGTGAAGGAAAACAAACGTGTCTCAGTAGCCTTGGCATTCAAGTTAATAAACATAAATGTCTGCTGAGTTTAGGAAGTTCTAGATTAAGCCCAACAGTATATAAGCTTTAATTGACGTGACTGCTGATGAAGCATAGGTCTTGCCTGTTTTGTCTGTTCAGCTCTGATTTAGCCAATTGTATAGCAGCAGAAGGCTCTGAAGGGCTTTGCAAATTATTCAAACATAAACTGTAAATATGGAGAGAGGGAGAAATCATGGACATTTCTTTCATACTTTTTACTCTGCTTCAGAAAAGAAGATTTTTTAATAAGATCAATTCTGAGTGTGTATGGAATATATGCTGATATATATTACATTAATTATGACTTAGATGTGTGTGTGCATGTAATTCTTTTTTCTTCAGTGACATCAAACCTTTTAGGCTTTCTACCTAATAGTGGCTTCCTTTAGCTACAAGTCTTCCCATTTCTGATGTTAGAAAAAATTCTAGGACAAGTTTCTATGCAATGACAATTTGCCCAACACTCTCTGAAAGTGAAAATTCTTACAAAAGTAATGACCAAAATGCAGCCCTCTCTGGTTAGAAGTACAGTAATGCTGCACTTCAGCATTTTAGGGTGTGAACTAAAACAATAGATCTTATTCAGTTGAAATTGTGAGGGGAATTTAGATAAGCACAAGGTAGTTATCCAGGTTAGAATTTGGCCGTAACACAGGAGCTGACACCTCCTATCAAGAGGTATGTAATCACATTGTGTGATTTTCTGCAAGAAACACTATACAGAGCAGCACTGATTTTCAATGCCCTTGTGAACAGTGTTTCACAATATATGTTATTTTCAAGACTCTGAGAAAATTCTCCACAACTGCTTTTAAGATATTTCCCCTAGTGCAGAGATTTTTATTTTTTTTAAGCACATGTTCTGAAAAGCACTGACAGCCTCTTCAGCAAAGGAGCCAGGATTGTCAGCCATTGATGAAAAAAAAAAGAATCTGCTTTGACACCCCAGAATAAGCTTCTGGCAAAGTTATGTCTTTCTTTTAGATGTTTGGATAAATCACACGACTCAGAAACTGCATCATACATTATGCCTGAGTTATAAACAAATGCTGCTGAGGTAAGGATATTTCTCAGTCCAATGTACTGAATCTCTAGATGTCACTTGCCTGCATCAGGGTAATGTTTGCTCAAGGCTTGGCTGTGCGTTCCAAGCAGCTTATATGGATCTTCATGAGACCCAACCAAACAGATGTCTGCATTACCATACAGTCCTTTCTTAAACACCTGCATTGCTCCACCAGTGGCACCATGTTTAGTGCTCTAGAGGAGATCCACTGTAAAGAGAAAGAGCGAAGAATTTGTGTCCATATCTGCTGCTGTTCATTCTGTAACCTCTGTAAGGCCTGTGACCATGACAAGTGAGGACTTTCTTTCCCATGTCTGTGACGCTTGATCACTGTGAATTTTTTCCTTTATGTGGTTCATGGTTGCTGGTAGGGTCTAACTCCCAGATGGTTATACACATTGAAAAGCACCTATGGACAACTGAATTGCAATTTTCATTTAAAAACTGTTACCCACATATAAGCAGACTGTTAAAACAGTTGTTCAGAACGTAGAGTGCTTTAAGACCTCTCTGTTCCAAGATGCTGAAACTCATTTCTCCCACTCAGGTAAATTACACCATTGCTGTCCATATCTAATCCATCACAGCTAGCATCTAAGAGCAATCAAACCCCAAACTGCCAGGAACTGTGGCTCCACATGCTGTCTAAAGCCGTTGTTTTTTCAAGTCTACATAATATTACCATAACCACAAATGATGCAAAACTCAGTAACTGTGATTTATCCCTAACAAAAGAAAGCAGAATGTGCATTATGTACCTTTCTGTTCCATACTTTGGTTCACCCACTATGTTATTTCATGACTTCTTCAAGATTTCATGTTTGCACTCTGTTGCCAGATACCCTGTTTTCAAGAGACAGGCGAGGGAGGTTGGAAGTGAGGAAAAGAATGAGAACTCCAAAGGTGAATTAATGAATGGTGATGTTCAGCTGGCAGACGGCATCACAAACATCTACCTTTTTTAAAAACCTTTGTCAAACAACAGGCAGTAGATTTCAAATGCATGAAAGAACGTATTTGTGTCTTGTTATATAGGGTGAGTTTTGTTGAGTGTCAGATTTTAGGGAAAATGGGAAGCATAAGTGTTGCCTCTTCTAAATTCAGATATCTGTATGGGAGGCATCTAGTTAAAGTCAGTATCCATTCTCTCACAAGAATAAAGGAAAGAGCTGAAGATCTCCAGAGAAAATCTCCTCAGAATCTGATTTATTCTACCTAGGTTAGAAACTTGTGTAGATTATATTACAGGCTGGAAGTGTCATTCTCTTTGTGTTAATGACAGAGGTAAGTAAGACAGTTTAGTTAGGCTAAATATCTAACTTTTTCCTGAGATGAAGTTAAATGGCATGGATATTAACCTCACCTCTATCTGTTGTTCAGTTTCCTTTGAGAGTAGAGTGATTCAGACCTGTAAGACAGTTGAAGTATGAAGGAAAGACAAAGGAAGCCAAACCAGGCAAATGTCATGATGATGACCAAGAGGCACAGGTAGTGAGTCAAGAAATAAAGAGATGTAAAAAAGGGAAAATTAAGGTATCACATATAGAACATTTTAAAATTGGTAACTCTAATAAGCATTTTGTCACTGAAAATGTAACAAATCTATGGATGAGTAAGAAACCGTTTGCTTTATTTAGGCTTCAACTTAAGCAAATGATAAGAAAAGAAACTGGTGCTAGTTTGAGGTTTCTAATAATGTTCTTTGGTTTGGTTTCATTTGGTTTGTTTTTGTGTGGTTAAAAATATATAGGAATAAAGTGGGGCGGTAGTCCTAAAATCAGATCTGACATTTGCAGGGAATCCTATTGCATCCAGTAGAAGACTCTCACAAAAGAAAGTATGGAGGAAGATGAAATTACACAGAAACATGTAAAATGTTTATAAATTCTGTAAGAAACAGATGAGACAAATGAAGTGCGTTTATTAATTCTGAAATGGTTGGCACAGATGAAACAGACTGGAGTGAATCTTGTAAGTGAAATAAAAATCCAAGGTGTCCTTTCAAGTGTAGAGGTGAAAAAAGAAGATGCCATCCAGATGGATCTTGACAGGCTTGAAAGGTGGGCCCAGGTGAACCTAATGAGGTTCAACACGGCAAAGTGTAAGGTGTTGCACTTGGGCCAGAGGAAGCCCAGACATAGATACAGACTGGGAGAAGAGGTCCTTGAGACTAGCCCTGCTGAGAAGGACCTGGATGTTCTGGTGGGTGAGAAACTTAACATGAGCCAGCAGTGTGCTCTTGCAGCTCAGAAGGCCAATGGTATCCTGGGCTCCAGCAGAAGAGGGGTGGCCAGCAGGGACGGGGAAGTCATTGTCCCTCTCTGCCCTCGTGAGGCCCCATCTGGAGTACTGTGTCCAGATCTGGGACCCACAATACAAGAAAGTTGTGGAACTGTTGGAGAGGGTTCAGAGGAGGCCACAAAGATGATTAGAGGTCTGGAGCATCTCCCCTACAAAGAGAAGCTGAGGGAGATGGGCTTGTTCAGCCTGGAGAACAAGGAAAGGCTGCGGGGGGACCTCATTGCAGCCTTTCAGTACCTGAAGGGAGCATACAAACAGGAGGGGAATCAAATTTTTAAAAGGGTAGACAATGGCAGGACAAGGGGGAATGGTTTAAAGCTAAGGGAGGGAAGCTTTATCTTAGATATTAGGGAGAAGTTCTTTACAGAGAGAGTGGTAAGGTGCTGGAACAGGCTGCCCAGAGAGGTGGTGGATGCCCCATCCCTGGAGGTGTTCAAGGCCAGGTTGGATGGGGCCCTGGGCAGCCTTGTGTAGATCCAGGCCTGGAGGCTGTGGAAGGGGGGTTGGAACTCCATGATCCTTGGGGTCCCTTCCAACCCAGACCATTCCATGACTATGATTCTATGATATTGCAGAGTAACATCATATGTCAAAACAAAGTGCCAGTGCCACAGTTTTAGACGGGAAGACTGCTGTGACAGCAAGGGGTTTTTTTTCATAAAGTTATTTGCAAATAATGGGTAAATGCAATAATGATAATTATTCACTGCAGACTACCACACAGGAGGAGACAAAGAACTTAAAACTGCTATCTTAGCTCTTAGAGACAGTCCATGACACTTAGAAGAACATAAAAAGGAGAGGTGAAAACAAATAAACACAATATGTTCATACAAGTCAGGGAATTTCAAAGGCAATAAAAAGGGTTTATAAAGTACATTACAGAGAGACACTATAGATATCGTAGGGGGATACCTGAGGGGAAGATACTTATATCCAAACAGCATCCTGACCGATTCGTGAGCATAAAATACTGTAACCAAATGACATTAAATATTTGTACAGACAGCTGTTCCTGTTAGCACTGACACTAGGAGTAGAGGCAACTTGCTGAAGTTTATAGATTCTGAAGATTGTTAGGCCACTGGTACTGCATAAGTCTGTATTTGTGTATATGAGCAACAAGGACAGTCCTAAATCCTGGGAATAATCTTCCTTTCCTAGGATCCTGAGTGCTCTTGGGTCCCCACATTCAAAAGATCTCTATCATGTGAAAATGAGCTGAATTGTATATTGGTATTTATTTAGTATGAATAGGATTATAAAACATGCTGCTGTTATTTCCACTTCCCCCAGATGAGATCACTGCTGGCTGCTCAAACATCTCTGCTTCAACATAAAATCAGGCAGGTGAGCAGACGTGGAGCCCTCACATAACTGCACAGCAGGCTCGGCTAGTATGTGGCCACCAAAAGCACAGCCATGCAACTGAGACTGTGCCTCCCTGCCCAAAAATCTTCTCTGGAACAAAACAAAAACATCTTGGCTGGAGCCATTCTCACCTGGGAGGTAGGAGCTACCAGCTGAGAGGCAGATCCAGAGCCTGCTGCCTTACTCTGAGACATGTGCCTACGTGTATCCTAATCTGGAAACAACAGTAGTAGGTTGCTTGAGGTTACACATGCGGAGTGATCACAGAGATATATTGTGGTGCTATGGAAATAGTCCAAAGGAAAGAAAAGAGAACAGTAGATGAAACATACGCAAATTTTGGTTTCATATACAAAAAACAGCATAGAAAAGTTTTTCAGCCAGGGCCATTATCATGTGAATTACAAGCTGCATGAAAATTATGCATGTGACAATTAATTTATGTCATTTTTTTCAGATATGGAGAAATATCGTAGAATATTGGTGTGTTTTAGGTTCAGCCTTCTATCTGACCTCTACATTAATAATTTGGAAGAGACGGTAAATTCATTGAGAGGATTAATGACAAGGACAGAAGAGTAATAAAAGGCATCCCAGAGAGATTGGGGTAGAAAACAGCAAAATCAGTTACATGCTGAGCTGGTGTGAATTAACAAAAGCAGAATAATCTGAAATACCAACACCATACAGAGGACAGAAACCAAAAGGATGTTATGTGGGTCGAAGACGGGCATTAAATGTGATATCAAACCATGATACGATGCGATAGCCAAAAAATGCCATTCATTTTGGAAAGAACCACCTCACTACAGAGTATGAAGAGTGTACTCCTTTTGGCTAGGAGTCTGGTGTGATCCCAACCACAGTACTGCATTCCTTCCTGGGTATCTCATTACCAGAATTACAGTTTGGGAAAAGCCAAAGTAATTAGGAAACAAGAAATTGTTGACACAGGGTGGCGGGGGTGGCAATTAGTAAGCTAAATTTGGAGACTTAGGTAGCAATGTTTAAAGGAAGAACATAACACATTAAAAATGTCCTGGAACTGCCAGAGATGGAAAAGAATTGGCTGATACAAATCCTGGCGCAACTGAGCTAAGGCTGAGAGAGGGGGAGAAAAAACAAAAGATAAATGCAGGCGAAACAACCGGTTATATTTCCTGCCAATTGTCTCTATTAGGCTATCTTCCAAGGGAAGCTTTTTTCTCTTGGGATGTTAAAATGTGGATTGGACAGAATTCTGTGAGATGTATTGTTTTATATAGCTTAATAAGTGGTTTCTGTCACTAATATGGGCCAAATATATCAAGACAGCATACAGTTCCTGCTGTTATTAGGAGCAGGTATTCAAGCACAGAATGTGTCTCTCTCATTCTTCTATGATGTTCTACAGTGAGGTGCCCTTGCATTTACCATTTCCTAGAGATCTTTGATCTTTTGAATGGCATGTAACTGGCTGTAGGGATCAGCAAACGCAACATTTCCAACTGACTTGTATTTAACGTGAGATTTCTAGCTGAGAGAGTGGGACCATGTTTGAGTATGTGCTGTTTCCAATTCACTGAACTTATTAGCAGTTTATACCCTGTGTTTGGTTAAGAATGTTCTCAGATACGATTCTAAAATGTTATTAATCCTTTTCATTATTGTTTTTAATCATTGTGGGTACATACTATGTGCCAAGAATAGGCTGTGAGGTTTAGTTTTCTTGCCTGATAGTTTAATAATTCTCTCTTGAATAGAACTTGCTTTCAGAAAGATTTATCAGGTTAAAAAAAGGTTTTGATTTAATATTTGAAGATGGAGTTAGTCTCCTGCTGTGCTTTAAGCATTTGAAAACCTGCTGCAAAGTGGCATTTCAAAGACAGCTTAATATTAAATTCAGTTTGCAATATTCATATCTAATTGTTGTAAGACCCGTTGTTCTGTTAATAAGTGGCAGAATAACAATGTTATTATGTTTGGCTTTCACATGCATTTTTAGACCTTTGTTAAAGGACATTGTTCTTGCAAAGGCTTTCCTCAAAGCAAAGAAAAACATTTACATATACAGTAGATAAACTCCTACAGCTTCAGAGCAGTCTGGGTGTTTATCATCTTCTGCAGGACTGATTTGAGTGTTATTCTGCTCAGCTATTCTCAGAGTACACATTGTATTCTCATTTAAGCATTGGCTAGTTGTGTTATCCAAATCACTGCATTATGAAAATAAAATATCCAAGAATATGAAATGATATGAATAGGAAAATATGCCATTTTTTACGAACAGCATGCAATCTAGTCCTCTGTGTTTTCTTCTACAGCAGAGGCAATATAATAAAGAATTTTATATGACTTCAGCACTGATGTTATTGAGTGATTTAAAGCCATTTTCCCATTGTAACTCAGCTGTTCTGCGTTTTTGGAGATTATTTTTACCAATATTACTGAAAATATCAAGAGAGCAGTTGCAGAAGTGACACTGGCTACTTGCTTCTGTTGGACGGCTTTTATCTGGCATAAAACTATTAAGCATACAGTCATTATGAATCATTAATAGCCTGACAGCAAAGTTGACTGCAGTGGGAAAATCAAGTCAGTTTTAGTATTCATTAAGACATTCCTGAAGGAGCTAACTCTTCACAGAAAGAATAGACAATAGAATTATAATATTTCATACTTAGGAATGTGGTCATGTGTTAAACTACTTTGCTTTCTTATAATCAGATTTTTTCAGTTACTTATGCTAATCATTTTGGTAACATTTTTATTGCATGCATTCCACTTAATTCAAAACCTGTCTTCTAGGATATCGAAGTAATGTCTGAATTTCTTTGTAATAGTTACCTTGTACACACCTTCCTGTATTAAATTTTAGTTTCTCAAAGGATTTTTATAAGCTAAAATTAGGCCAACTATGAATTTAAACCTCGTCTGAAGACAGCGCCTCACATTCCTCTTCACACAGGTTTTGCTGTTTTCCAAACAGAAAAAAAAACCCACAGGTTTTGAAAAGATGTGTAGAGTTGTGATGCAGAATGAGGTCAGGGAAAGGAACATACACTGGTGGCTTGATGCACACATTCCAGTAAGAACAAGAGCACTGAGACATTTGACCTCTTGGGTTATTTCTTTCATTTTGTCCTCTTTTGATGTGGGATAACAGCTCTCAAGTTAGAGCCAGAGAATTAACCTTGGGGTAGGGTGCTGTAGAGAGATACTAGATTCCAGCTGTTCTTAGAATAAAATTTGCAAACGTTTCCCTGAGATTTGTGAACTCAGCCTAACTTTTAGAGATACATTGGGTATGGGTCCATGAACACTGTCTGTGGGGTTGGCTCAAAATGTATTTGCCTATATGAGAGAGTGAACCCCTCCCAGACTTGTGTCTACTTAAGACATGCACTTATTCGGCATGCCAATCTCTTAATTTTTCTGTCTTCAGAATGAGAATCCCAATACCTCACAAGAAATACTAGAAGTCTAATGTATAAAGTGTTTTGATATTTCTGGTCATAGATATAAAAGTGGATGTTCCATGCTCACAACATTGTAGATTCCCCCATATCCATGCACACGGAACAGTGTTTTACTCCCAGCTTCTCATTTGGTCCAGTATCTGAACTTGGCTGGGAAGATGATCTTATATGACTGTGTAGAAAAATTTATTTTAAAAGAATAAGCAAATTCAGAGGTGCTCTGTTTTAGGTACTGGGCAGCTCGGGGACATTCAGCGTTATCATCAAACTCCTTAGCTTGTTCAAGACTGGCATTTTAGGATGAGACTTCTATGAAAACAGCATGATTCAAAACATCATCTGGTATCAGATGCATTCAGATCCATCAGGACTAATGTATCTAGAGTCATAAGTGCAGAATATCTGCTTGCAAACCGCTGTAAAACTATTAATGAATCTAGGTAATCTGGTCCACATCATGCTTCCTTCAGAGGCATAAAGATAGTGCTATTTATAGGCCAAAAAGAAAGCACCAAAATTAGAGAAGTGTTACTAAAAGAGCACTATAGAAAAGCTAGCACATTCTGAGAACAATCTGTCTTCAAGTAGGTTCTGGCTTCTACCATATATTCTGCTACCTCAGCTCTTAAAATCTGATGTAGAAAACGAAATCTTGCAGATTTATTGCTAAAGGGTGTTTGGTATGTGGGGAACCTCTAAAGGCAACATCTTCTATTTATCCACCTTAAGCCAGGATGCCCACATACACAATTCGATTCCTTCCCTCATCTCAGATTTCTTTTAATCTCCATCTCCAGAGTGCCTCTGACCACTGACAGCTCCTCCTGCAGATTTTCCCCTTCCTGCTTTCGTTTTCCTGCTTTGGTGTTACGCCGGTGAGCTCAATGTTGTTATACCGTGGTACTGTATGATACTTTATTTTACCGTATGGATATTATAATTATAGTAACATGCTGATTAAGAACTTCAGACACAGATGAGCACTGCCAAGTACTAAACACTATGTATAAAAATGGAAGAAAAATCCTAGACCCATCAAATAATGTTTACAAGATACAGATGGATCAGACAGATACTAACGGATCGGGGAATGCAAAGAAACAGCAAACCTACCATATTTGTAAGTATGATAAGCTATTCTCTTGAAAACATAACACAATGCAAGCTAACACCTTTGGTCAATCTCTAAGAATTAAATGAAACAGAAGATTGCTCAGGTTTTTGGAGATTAAAAGAAATTAAAAGAAACTTTCATTGGCGACGGATGAGGGAACACTGAGGAAATCCAAGAGCCAGACAAAATGATAAACTGGGTAAATGCCGCACTTTTTGAAGGGGTACAAACAGGCCAAGGAAGCATTTGTCAAGATCAAAGTAAAGGACTTTGTGAGATTTAAGACAATGAGCACCACCAAAAAATATCTGGCTACGTGAGAGAATGGAAAAGGTGTATGTTAAAGGTATTACTCAACAGGAAACTGCTAGACTTGTTGAAGACATTGCTAGAAGGTTAATCATACTTTAGTCATCAGTAACATTGGGATTATGGGCCTGAAGAAGAGGTAGGATGCTCGTAATCACGGTGGTTAGAAAGCAGATAAAAAGGGAGAGATTGCACTGGAAGAGTATCAGTGCTACTTTAAGCACGGTCTGTCATTGGTCCCTACATTTAAGTGAAGGCGTCTCTCACTGTTTCACAGTGTACCTCTGACAGCTCATCCAGGTCTTTCCATGTAATCGTTGGCTTTATTCTTTTCATCTGCATTTTTAAGCAGTGGCCTGTTCCTATCACTCTTTCCCCACATCCCCCTCAGAAAGCTGTTTGGGTTCCTGACCTCTCAGTTTCTCCATCGGCACTTCAGGTCCATTTGCTCTTCTCTCACTGTCTCCTCTCATAAGATCGTAAAAAACATTTTTTTCTCAGTTTAGACTCATGGTTGCACAGCTCTGGGCATGAGCAGAGCCCTTGGGAGACCCATTGTTCCTGTCCCCTTCCAGCTTGCAGGCTCCCTGTTTGACTCCCCATCGAGGTTTGAATGTCTGTGGTGGTTTAGGCCTGGCTGGAGGCCAGACGCCCACCAAAGTTGGTCTATGACCCCCCCTTTGTAGTTGGACAGGGGAGAAAATGTACATTGAGAGGTTTAGGAATCAGTGTAAGGACAGAGAGATCATCCTGTCAACAACAACATGGGCAAATCACACTCAGCACAGAGTGAAGGACAGAAAACTCTCTAATTTATTACGCTACAGAAACAGCGAAACTGGAGTGGGGAGCGACCAGATCTTAAAGCAACGTGAGCAGATCTTAAAACACTTTCCCCCCCACCACTCCCTTCTTAGCAGACTTTAGTCAGGATTATGCTCCCTTCTTCCCTCCCGTTGTGGCACAGGGAGGGCAGGGACTGGGGAAGATGGGGTTCTCGGTAGCACCTTCCCCCTCCCCGCCATTCTAAGCAGACTTCCCTTTAGCCATGATTTTGCTCCCTTCTTCGCCCCAGTGGGGGTACAGGGGTGCAGGGACTGGGAAAATGGGGTTCTCGGTCACTTCTTCATGAGCTGTTTTCCTTTTCCAGATCTTATAACACCTCTACCTCCCCTCCCATCCTTCCCTTCTTAGCAGACTTCACCCTAGTCATGATTTCACTCCCTTCTTCCCCCCCACATCGTAGCAGGGGGAGGGGCAGGGACTGGGAGGTGGGGGCTTTGGTCAGTTCCTTGCAAGTTGGTTTCCTTCTCGGCCGGGGGGGGGGGGGGGGGGGGGGGGGGTACGACATTCATTCCACACCCTCCCCCTGCTGCACTGTAGGGTCTCACCCACAGCAGACAGTCCTCCATGAACTACTCCAATGTGAGTCCTTCCCCACAGGGCTTTATCTGTTCATCAGCTGCCCCGCCGTGGATCACTGCTGTGGCGGGCAGTCATAAATCCCAATGTCTCTCCAGTCCTCTGTGGGGTCACCAGCCTCCCCCCACCAAGTCTCTCTCTCGCTCATCTCTGTGTTTCTGCTTCTCTTCATGGGCTGCAAGTGCTGGCAGGGGCTTGATCCAACACTGGTCATAGGATCTTCTCTATGTCTCCACCTGCTCCATCCAGCATGGAGCCTCTCCACTGGCCACGGTCATGGGCTTCCTTCTTCTCTCACAGGACCTGAAGACAATGATGAGATGCCACATAAATGGCTAAAGACTGAAACAGAGCAAGACTATGAAGAGTGGAAAAAGAAGATCCTGGAAAATGCTGCTAAGGCACAAGAGACAAGTAGGAGTCTCTGCAGTGCCACCTAGTAGTACAACTGCTGCTTGCTCATCATTTTAACTCTCCCTCTGCTCTAAGAAGAGTTCCTGTAGCATAGGAAGGACAGCTACCTGGTAGCTAGCTGTTTTTATTTATTAGCTGTTTAAGGATTTCAGAAGTTACTTGAAGTAAATTACACCGTAATTGAGGTGATTTTACAAAAGCTTGTCTGACCGTTCCCCAGGCTGGTACCTGAGCAGCTGGGGCATGACACAGAATAGCTTCATCCTCTTGCTGCAAGAAGAATAATGTGTTAAGAGTAAAGAAACTGTAATCTTTATGCTCTTGGGCCCCTGGCTAGGAGTAGTCTGTGAAAAAAAGAGGGGGGGGGGGGGGGCACACTAACGGTCCCTCATTGAACTGCAAAACCAGCAGAGGAATTAAGACTGATTTTTTTAATATTTTTTTTTTTTTTTTTTAGCAGTACAACACTGCTGTACAGTTACACTGTAGTGTAACTACATGTCTCTTATGTCTTCTGCTCTGGATGTGCAAAAGAAGTTAACTTTTATGACCCCTCACTTCAAAACAACCCAGAAGGCCCCAAGTGTCCCTATGAACCAAAAGTAAGGTATCTGACATCTGAGCATTTCGATTGGAAACGCTGTCCCTGGCTGAGCTTCTCAGCAGTACATTAAGGGCTTGCCAAATGCCTCACTGCTGTGCATGCTCCCTGCTTACCAGGGTGACACCAATGGCACCAGGATCACAGTAGTCGACACCATTACCTGCTTTAGATGCCAGCGTGTGGCGCTGGGTCTTTCTGTCACACTTACTGACTTGCAGGTCACCCGAGGTTTGGCCTTTCAGCACTTTGCAGAGCTGAAAACAAACTTCACAGGACACAGTGAAACACCCTGTAAGGCTGCAGAGGTCAGCTTCACTGGACCCCAGAGCTGCGTGATGGCTGCCAAAGGGGAAGGGACTCTATTAGGAGCAAAAGAGCAATCCTGCTGGCCAGATGCACCTTCTCCTTGGAGAAGATGGAGAGGAAACATGTCCAAGACACCAGTGAGCATCCATGTGTCAGCCTCTTACAAAACCAGAAGAGGGAATAGCACCCGTTAGCTGGAAAATTAAACCTTCTGGCCATTTTCCTGTCACTTCTCCTCCCAAAACATAAAAAAGGAAATCATTTGAAGCCAACTTAATTAGCAGGAGCTAATCTCATTGCAGATGCAAGTTCTGAAACGGAGCTGTAACTGTTAGGGAGTGGACTTGAACACTAACGCTTGATGCGCAGAGAAAGTGCTGGATAATTAACCCATGCAGAGTAAGAGCTGCAACAAGTGCCTGCCCTTTAAAGCCCAGTCTAATACATAGCAGAGGGCTCTCAGGGTGGGAGAGGACCCAGCCTCGTACATTAGCATTATGTTGTTAAGACCTACTCAGAGATGCTTTGAGGTGGGTTGGTGCAGGGATTTAAACCAGAGCTGAGAAATAGGCTTATTGCATTTTAATGGACTCTATTAGTATTCATTCAGAAATAGGCAGACCCATTAATAAAATACCATTTAGCAGGCAGAACCACTGTGGAAGGAAAACATGAACAAAAGTGGGCCTTCACAGGAGGTGAGACGTTGTCAAGGTTATTACGTTTGATTTTAATTCTTCTTCTCCCTTTCGATCCTGGAAATGCTGTGGAAGTCCAGAATTCAGGACTATGGAAAGGGAGAAGCGTAACTGGAAAAGATGACTAGACTAGTGTAAGCCAGGCTTACAATCTCTTTATTAGCAGCCAACACTTTTGCTAAATCAAGGGATGTGAAAGTCCATAAAGTCAAAGACAGCTTCGCCGTGGTTTGATGCCTTTGCTGCCAGGCTAGTTAGAGTAGTGCTGGATTCTGTGTTTCCTAAGAGTCTATCCAGCTCATGCTGAGTTTTGCAGAATCTAGAAGAGGAAGAAAGGAAACCACAGCTTTAATAAATAATGTTCTGCTTTTAGCTGAGAGATTGTAAGTGGCTCCAAACTCTTTATACATCAGGGAAAAGTTTTAAATACAAAATAAGCTAGTAGCATGAAGAAAATGTAGAATGTTAAAGAGCAAAGTGAGGGGGCAAAAAGGGCTTCCACCTCCTAACTGGGTTAAAGGCAGTCTGGCAACACACCGTCTCCCTGCTACTGAACAGCATCAACACCTATTTTGCATGTCACACCATATCAACTTCTCAGCCTTCAGGAAAGTTGTCAGGAGGAATAAAAAAGCCCTCAACCTATAACTTACAAAATTAAGGGCTGCAGTCTCACAGACCGTGAGAAGAACTTCCAAGTTTTAAAAAAAGTAAGGAAACTTAGTGTTTCCTTTAGGAAAACAGTGTCATTTTACTGCAGTTCAGCTCCAGGTAGGAAGTAACAAGTACAAAGAATAGAAAGGTGGCTGAATAGGGATTGGAACACAGCTGCCAGGGGCAGGGGGAAGTGGAGGGAAGACTGCAGGCATTTCTCGCCAAAGAGGGGTTTGGGGGTGGGTTTCCCACTGCCGCCCAAAGGACACTGCTTAGTACCACAGAGGCTGAGAAGTTTCTGGTTTGAGAAGCAAAAGCCCAGAATCCTGTTCGCTGTTCTGAGCAAACGACCAAATAGACACTGAAAAAAGTGTAACGAATCTCTGGAGTTCCCCACTCATTGCGGCTGCCCAACTAAATAAGTCTATTTCCTTATGACCTAAGGCCATGTTAATGAGAAGTAACTCTTTTAATTAGAGACTCCATGGTGGTCCAAACCACCATCGCTAACCAGCAGAGAGTATGAGCTACTGACCTTCAGATCCAAGTGGAGAATGTAATGCTGGTTCAAGTAGTGGACCTCGTGGTGCCCAGTGAGTGGAGGAGACTTGGCCGGGGCTTGTGCAAGCTGTGGCTGGTGGTGGACTACTTGGTGTGCACCTGCCTCTGTCTTCAACATCGTTCTTATCAGCTTCAACCAGCTCATCTCTGTCACCAAAGCGGTAAGGGCTGGGCGAGTGAGGGGGCTGCAGGGGCTCCACAGCTGCCCTTTCAGGGAGGATGGGCTGCTTGTGGCACCTGGCTCTCGCACATCAATCAAACACCACAGGAGACAGGGGGACTGAGGCAGCTCCCCTGTGCCCTGGAAATATTGCAGGGGTGATTGGCTTTGGCAGACAAGACAATTGATTCTCACTTGAATATGGGAAGAGGTACTCTGGTTTAGAAACAGGTACAGTTAGCACATGCTCCTGTTGCAGCTAGAAGGGAACAAGGTGTGCTTATTTCCTCACCAGCTACACTTGGATAAGCTTAAGTAGTATTACCCAGCTGAAGCAGATCATGTCCCTCAGAACATAGCAGCACACCTGCTGGAAGCTGATAACCCAAGCCAGCCTAGCTGCATCCTAGCACAAAGGGATTTCCTTGCAATGGGTATCAACCCCTCAGGGAAAGTTAGATGTACACAGTGGTGATGGTTCCAGAGAGGCATTGCTGAAATCAAAAGAGCTTCATTTTCACCTGGACCATCCCACCTCCGAGTATTTTGGATGGAGAAGAAAAAAAAAATAAACCTGGTAATAGGTTTTACTCTTCTACACACATTTTTTGCTTGTTCTTCAGCCTCCTGTTCCACCCCCATTTCCTTAAAACATGAATTCACCTTCATGGCTCAATTCCACTTGGAGGAAATGATAACGTTTTTGGCAAAGCCATTTTAGTGGCACCGTCCCAAATCTGACCCCAACTTCATCCCAGATTTCTGCATGAGAAATATTGTGACTGTTTGTGGAAGGATCACTTTTAAAAGTCCAAAGAAAAATTTGCTGTAACTCTCCACTATCCCTTTTCTTCCCATGTTCCTTCACAATCCTGTTGATTACATTCATCCCCACAGTTCTCAGCCGCTCACCTTCCTCCTGCGAGAGGCACTGGGGCGCCGGTAGCGCTTCCTGTCAGCGTTCTGCCCTGAGTTCAGCTGAGCCGCGGCACCGGATCGCAGCGAGTCGTGTCAGTGCCCCGCACTGGGCGCCATTGGTGGCGTATTGAAAGGCCCGGACTGCGATCGCGGTGGATCGAAGACACCTTTAATAACAACTGAGCAAGCTTTTATCCCCTCTCATGGCTGAGGCAGCAGCCTCCAGTCAGGTTTCTGGACTTTTCATTAATACAAGAACCACAACATTCCTATACAAAAGGTTGTCCCAGGGGCGTCCTTCTGTCTGCACCTTCCTTACCGTGACGCACAAATCACATCTCTACACGACCCTCTTTTCTACTTTTTCTCTTGCTTTTGCAGCTTCTCTCCAACGATGGGCATGGGTGCTGCCCTGACTGTGGTCCAGCAGGACCCTCATGTCCATTACCATGGTCAGGGCCTGGCATGGAGCAGTCTGGCCCCAAGAGCATTGCAAGAGAGGATGCCACTCCCAATTAGGTGCTCGCCAATTAACGCCTGCCAGGGATTTATTGCACCCAGCGTGTGCCCGCGGGCAGGCTGGGCTCTGCAAGGGGCTCCCGGCACCATTGCTGGCCCAGGGCAGCCCCGGCTTCGGAGAGGCGCTCCGGTCACCGGTGGGACAGGGACATGGGTGGCACCCGGGGGCCCCTCATGCCCAGGCACTGTGCCCCTCCCCGGCCTGACAAGGTCACCCTGGGCAATGCCTGCACCAGGGCCGTGCCGGTGCCCTGACAATGGCCCCTTGTCATGCTGCGCCCGCACCACGCCAGGCGTCAGTGGCGCGGAGGTCGCTGCTGTCACCACCACACCCCAGCGCCTAATGAAAAGAACTTTAATGAACCCCGGGTCATTAGCGCGCCGCTCCCCCGGTGTCACAGTTTTGTGTAGCTGGGTGCTGGGAGAGACATGGGGCTGTAGAAAATGGTTGTTGTGAGGAGCTGCTGGAATTCTCTATGGCCCCAAAGTGTAAATATTGGGCCAAAGCGCCTCTGTGAATCACATATAGGAGAAAAAAACCCCTGCTGGCAGCTGCATTTTGCCACCAGAGAAGGGAGTGAGGAGATGTAACGAGCTGCGTAGACACGCAGGCTGGGGAGGGTTGGGGAGGAGGCACCCCGGGTGTTGGAGAAAGATGCCCCTGCACCCTGTGGAGAAACCCACTGTGGAGAGGGTGTTTCCCCTCCCCCCCTCCCCACAGAGTCCATGGAAAAGGCCAAGACCCCACCTGTGGCCAGTGGAGAGGCTCCACGCTGGATGGAACAGGTGGAGACGCATAGAAGAAGATGCTGTGACCCTACGTTGGAGCAAGCCTCTGCCAGTACTTGCAGCCCACAGAGATGAGCGAGAGAGAGATTTGCTGGGGGGGAGGCTGGTGACCCCATGGAGGACTGGAGAGACATTGGGATTTATTACTGCCCGCCATAGCTGTGATCCACGGCGGGGCAGCTGATGAACAGGTAAAGCCCTGTGGGAAAGGACTCACATTGGAGAACTTTGTGGAGGACTGTCTGCTGTGGTTGGGACCCCACGGCATTTATTCCACACCCTCCCACTGCTGCACTGTGGGGTCCCACCCACGGCTATTGATGTGCAGCAGGGGCTGGGGCCCTGGCATGCTGGCTCCCAGGAACCAGGATGGTTCCTGGCATCAGGTGGAACTGGGTATCCCATGGATTTAAATGGACTGACAGGGGTTTCAGCTCGCCCTGGGGGAGTGCAGGGCCCCATGGGTGGGCTCAGGGGCTGCTTCTCCTCCTCCTTCAGGGTTACACTGCCCAGACAGTCCTGGCACTGCCACCTCGGGCAAACATCCGCTCTGTATCGCTCCATCAGAGGGGCGAGGAGCTCCCGACCGCTCGCAATCAGGGGTGTCATCTCCACTCCGCCTTTGGCCAGCAACAGCAACACCCCGGGACTGGGAGCCAGAGCTCTCGTGTCCACAAGCCACCGGTTTCCAAGTCCCAGTGGCCACGTTCAAACCACCTTTGGGAACGCTCCACCATTGAAGCGGATTCCCAGTTTGCCCGGAACGTGCCGGCACCACAGGGACCACGGGCGGTGAACCACGATGGGCGACAGCCCCGCTGAGCCCGGGAAGGGGCCTGGGCTGGGGCTGCTTGCTGGTACCAGTGATTCAGTGACATGCAGTAATGCTGAGGGGATGGATATAGATAGAGTTTAACAGACAATTAATTAATAGAATGTCAACTGTTTGTCGTAAAACTTGCTGTCTGGCGTAAATCTTGGTGTTTGCTGTGGTGTGCATGAGTGAGTGATTGTGAAATCAAGTTACTGTAAACTAAGTAAAGGGCCCCAATTTGTAGTCCCGAATCCCTGTGAAGAGATTGGTTGGAACTTGTGGTAGATATTAGATGAAGGTTGAGATCAAAAACTTAATACAGATCTCGAAGAGCAATAAAACTAAGAGAAAGGAATATGTGGGAAATTAAATATTTCCACCGTGTCTAATCTAATTGATCCAAGATGTGGTGAATCGCATGCAAAGTTACTGTGAACCATATCCCTTCTTTGTCTACTGTAAAGTTATGAGTCACATGGTGTAGCAACTTTCTCCCCCTGATGTCCAATAGAGATATAGATAGAAACTCTTGATTAACTAAACAAAACTAATCTTTTTCAGTGCACAGAACTGTATAACTGAACAAAAACAAAACTTTATTACTATGCACAACTATAACAACAATAAAAAAGACACAATAAGAAAAATAATAAAAATAATAATAAGTGCTGACAATACAAAACATTCCATTTTAAAGCGTCGCTCCCACATATCCGCATCAGCTGGAGCAGAAGCCTGGGTCCTCTGCCTAGAATTAAAACAACAGAAAAGGAAAATTTAGATTTTTTCTAAATTATCTGAGCTTGAAGAGACCTTTTAGTCTCAGTAACACCCACCTGTCTGGTTGTTCCGGTGGGTAAAGCCGCACTCGTTTGGAAGGCGATGACAACCTGAAAGTCTAAGGGCAAGGGAACAATATACCACTACAGCCATAGCAAGGACATTGTCCCTACTGCCTGGCTGTAGTGCTGTAGAAAGGAACATTTACCACTCGTGGAGTTATAGGCGCATCCTGTGATTCAGGCAAGGGAATTGGGGTCTCACCCTCACCAGTGCCGGCCACTTTGTACTGCTCTGCTGCTTGACTGCGTGTTCACCTAACTGTGTTTTTGGAAACGCGCAGGCGCAGTTTTCCCCCTACGTCCCCACAGAAAGTACTAGAAAGGGAAGGTTCAAACTGTAACCGTCGCAGTCTAATCCTAAAATGATGGGTAACAATCAAAGTGGAGCCTCTAAGAAGAATCCCCTAGGGTGTGTGCTAGCCCATTGGAAGGAATTGGTGGGATCAGGAGGCACTGAAAATAAGAAAACACTTATGAAATATTGTAATCAGTAGTGGCCTTGGGATAAATTAGAAGATGGGGCTAAATGGCCACTAAACGGAACATTAGATTATAACACCTTATTACAATTGATGTTATTTCTAAGAAGAGAAGGAAAATGGGATGAAGTTACATATCTGGGTATGTTTTATACCCTCCAACACCATCCAGAGTGGCAAAGGGAGTGTGGATTAGTCCCACCACAAGATCCTATGGTACTAGCACTCGAGAGGGAGAATAAAAAACACAAAGGTAAACTGAGGCGGTGTTGCTCGACGTGCAGTATAGGGCAGAGGTGTACCAGACCCGATAAAATTTACCAGGTACCAGAACAGGATCTGAACGATAGTTTTAAGCCTCCCCCTCGGCTGCAGGAACAGGATGAGGACTCGGATGCAGCTTATACTTCTCAGCAAGTTAGAGAGTCTATTTTCCGCACGTCAATCTCACCTCTTTCCTGGGTGTAAACCTGAACCGCACGTTGTAGCGCTGTCCCGGAGTCAGGGTCCCGGCCGAGGGCAGCACCTGGAAGACACAGCGCTTGTTCTTCCACTGCCGAAGCAGCTTTTGTTTAATGTACAGTGGCAAATACTTGTCCACCTGGGCACAGGAAGGAACCTTGTGAGGTCTCTTTGGTCTGTGAGGACAGACCCTCAAGTTCCCACAGTGCTCTGAGACACCGTCACGGCGCCAAGAGCACCCACATCCAGACCAGATGTGGCCACTACAGCCTAGAACTGGAGGGAAAACCCGTGGGCAGGGCAGGCACATGGGCAGGCACCGTCCCTGGAGGAGGACGAATGGGTGAAGGTGGCAGAGAAGTGAAGCATCAGCTGCTCAACAAGTCCAGGTGAACCAGCCGTGCTCCATACCCTCCAATCTCCCTCCCACGAGCCATCCCCACGCGGTGAGGCACCCACAGTGGCAGAAAAGGCACGAGAGGCACAGAAAACCCAACCGAGAAGTTACGTGTCCCGCGTCGTCTCTTCCTCCCCTTCACAACAGGCTCATTCATGGTGATGGACCCTTTACAGGGGACCTGGAGTTGTTTGTGGAGCTGGATGGTTGCTTCCTGACTCTGTCCACACTGGACAGCAGCAAACTCCAGTCTGTCCCTGGACACGCAGACGGATGGCTCAGCCACACTGGCACGCAGACGGATGGGAAATGTGGGGCCTTCTTCTGCCTAGTGAGGGGCAGAGCATCCAGCTGAAGGTCCAGGCAACATCTGCTGCTGCCCCCAACCTGACAGCTGCCTCAAAAGGCTGTGCTGGCACAGGGAGGTGAGGAAGGATACAGTACCTTGATGGGCAGGACAACATTCACTTCTCCCACCGGCAGGTTGGCACTCTGCGGGTCAAAGCGCACTTCAAAGGTCTCGGTCTCACAGAAGGGCAGGTTCTTCACGCAGCCCAGATCCACACTAAAACCTTGAATGGGTGAAAATAAAGCAGCTGAGATACACCAGCATCGTGAAATTGGTCACAAGTATCTTCAGACCGTATGGGTGTCCACAGGACTGTCAGGCAGAAGGACCCTTTGTGTCTCCAGAGAAGACTGCCACTCCTTCTCTCTTGTCACCGCTCAAAGAGAAAGGAATTTCACAGCCTGAATTCAAGACCCGCAGGGTAAAACGGAAACCCATCAGCTGAGGAGCACCAGCAATTCCTTCACCAGGCCCCCAGGAAGGATGCGCAGATCTCTCCAAAGAACTTCCAGGGAAGATTCCCCTGTGCTGTGGTGCTGCTTGGAAGACAATTTAGAGGAGACACCTGACCACCCTTCAGACGCAGCAAGTCACCATCTGATGGTCCTCAAGGACCTGTTTTGAAAGCCTGTTTTGACCTCACAGGCTGTTGTCTCAAGAGAGGCTAAAGCAGCACTGTGCCATTACGAACTCTAAACAAAGCACTTCCAAAGCACCAAGGGTCCCATCTGCTCCCAACACAAGCTCATGGAGCGCACAAAGACACTCAGGAGATGCTCCTGGTAGCCAAGAGCAGAAGATGCTGAGAGGTGACCAAGGTGATCAGCCCATGGAGCCCCCGCAATGAAGCGTCAGGGCAGCCCAGGTGGCTGGACACTGCAGGCCAGGAGAGTTCCGGCTGCAGAGCACCGAGCAGGGGGAGGAAGGAAGAGAAAACGATGCAAAAGAGCACTCAAAACCCTTCCCCGTGGCCCCAGCTCATCTGTCAGAGACAGGTCCTTCAAGCCCGCGGGAAGTCTCTCCAGCATGGGTTACCGGTGCCACACAGAGCCCGTCCGTCGGCGCAGAAGGACGCGGGGAGCTGCCCGGGGTTGGTGATCTTCACGACGTGCCTGTGGATGTCACCAAGAACGACGTGGCCAAAGTCCAGGATGTACTCGGGCAGCTCCACTCTGGAAGGAGAAGCAAGGAGAGTCCTTAAGGTGGAGGAGGATGCAAACAAAGCAGGTGCTTCTGTAGTCACTGCTGCAGAAACTCCAGCCCATGAAGCCCAAGGTCTGATCTTCTGCTAAGAAGACTTTGGTACGTCACAGGGCACCCAGGTCCAAGCTTTTATCAGCTACTAACAGGTTCTTAGAATAAAATGAGTTTAAACAGACACTGGGCACAACTCCTCTGCTGTGAAAAGCCACTGGAAAAAAGTCCTCAGGCTGCTCACTGGTAGCACGTCCAAACTGTCAGGACCAACCCCCTTCTCAAGTCCCCAGCTATTCCCAGAGACAAGGAGCTCCCAGGAGCAGGGGCACACCACTGTGCGCTACCATCAGAGCACAGGGGCCCTACTAACTTGAGAAGCCTCCGACGAGCACACTGGTCAAAGGCAGCGTCCTCTGGGGAACCGGAGGAGAGAGCTTTCTGCTGCTCCAGGGCGTGCTGCTCTATCAGCATGTTCTCCATCTCCATCTGCAGCCCAACGTCCAGCTGAGGAAAACAAAGACAGTGGCTGGTTAGCAAAGGCAAGTTAATCCCACCCTGCTCTTGGTAAGAAGCAGGAAGAAGTCCTTCACTCTGAAGGTGGTGAGACCCCTGCACAGCTTGCCCAAGGAGGTGGTGGAGGCTTCATGCCTGAAGACGTTCAAGGATGAAGCTTTGAGCAACCTGATTTACTTAAAGGTGTCCCTACTCCCTGCAGGGGGTAGATGGCCTCTGGATGTCCCTGCCAATACAGTCTATGATGGGGTCCTTCTGTCCAGCTGCTCCGAATCTGCCAGGACCATATCTGAAGGGAGATGAACTCCAGCACCTTCGCCTGCTCAGCCACCCTTATGCAAGCTGATCTGACCAAACAAGTCAAGGACCTGCCAGAGCTCCAAGTAGCTGCCTGTCCCCAGCTGCTGCCAGGGCAGCTCAGACAAAAGCTCTCTCCATGAGGGAACCACATCAGCGCTGACAGCTCTTGGAGACACATCTCAGTTGCTTGAGCACAGTCTTCAGGACCTCCCACTCGGGCACTCAGGAAGCTCAGGCACCCACGGGAAGGACTACTACCAGAGGAGCCCCATGTTTGTGGCCAGCCCAGGGGAGCCAGCTGCAAGGGGGACAAGTGACACAGGGAGAGGGTGGCCCCTGCCAAACAGGGCAGCAGCCGGTCTCACCACAGTGCCAGAGTCGTCCATGGGTGGCTCGCTGGCCGTGGCCTCCCCGACAACCACCGCGTCGTCTCTCTGGCTGCCTCCTCCAAGCTTTTCTTTTGCCTCTTTGAGGATGTGCTCATAGTTCTCATTTCCTGAAGGAAGAAAACAGCCACAAATAGAAGTGTGGGCGCAGCGGCGTCCCCGTTAAAGCTGGGAAGCTCCACACCCCCAGCGTTGGCCCTTCCCACAAACACATTCCTCCAGCAACGCATGGAAAGAGGATGCTGCTTTTCTTCTATGTTCTCTCCCACCCATCTTCCTCCACACAAGGGAGCATCTCATCCCCCCCACCCCTGCCCAAATCCCTGCCAGCCCACATTACAGCTTTCCCCAACACTGCTTTCTAGCTGTCCCCTTTATCCAGGCCACCAACAGATGACACTGGCCAGGATGGCTCTCTGGAGCAAAGCCCATGTGCTTCTAGAAAGCAACCAGAAGAACAACAGCCCTGAAACCTCCAGGCTTGGTGGAGGTGGGTGTGAGCTGCCCTATGAGCATGACGACACAGGGGGACAGAAAAAGACCCCCAGGGGACCTCCCCGAGGAGCAGTCAGACAGTGCTCACCTTTGATTCTCCTCGGAAGGTCCAAATAAATCCTGGGAAAATTCCCCTCTCCTTTCAGCCTGATCTCTTCTGGCTCCAGGTGACCCACTTGGATCTGGAAGGTCCGGCAGAAGACTCCAGGCACTCCCGGCAGGTGATAGACAGTGAGCACTTGCTCTCTGCCAGGTCCAATGTAACCCTGGAGGTGTGGAAGAAGAGGAGGGGAATTCAACCAGAGGGCTTGGCGGAGGGGTGGCTCAGACCACCGGTAAGCTGAGATGAGAAGGCACCTTGCAGGTTCTCACACAACACATTGCCTTCCAGCTTCCCTGCATCCAAAAGCTCAAGTCTCCTACACCAGGCTGTGGTTTGTCCTCCTGCCAACACTGCCCACCCTCTGCCAGAGCCAAGCAGCAAAGAAAAGCCCTTCTGCCAGCTGCTGTGGAGGAGGAGCGGCGTGCCCAAACTCTCAGCAGGGCCAGCAGCTCCTGTCACGGCACTGCAGTGGCTCCCAGGCTGGTGTCCAAGAGCCTGACTTCTTACTCATGAGCCCAACCAACAGCTCCTGCCTGGGTGGTTACACCGAGGGTACATGGCACGATCTAGACTCACAGTGACCTGCAAACTTACACCCCTGGAAAAGCAGAGGCAGAGGCTCGGACGAGCTCCAGGGATGAAGGGGTTCCCCACAAATCCCCTCCTCACTGGGCTCCTAGAGAAGAGCTGTCTGAGCCTGGAGTTGGGCTCATGCCAAGCAGGTTGAGAGCCAATACAAACAGGTGGCAACACTGCTCAGGGGACAGGGCACAGCCACAGCTCTTCTCAGCTCACTGGGCTGGACCTTCAGCTCCCTGCTCGCCCCCCCACGCCGCAGGGAGAAGCTGCTGAGCAGGACACATCCTGCCTCTTGGTCCCCGGAGCCCCGGACTCCAGCTCCCAACACGGCATCTGCAAAAGCAAGTCCTGCCAAGCTGCTTGCACAGCAGCAACTGCCCAGGGCCAAGCAGAGCCGTGTCCTCTGGAGCAGTGACACCCCTGGAGACTGGCACGAGGACATATGAAAGCCATTTGGCCTCCTCTTCCCATTGCCAGGAGGGACACGGATAGGAATGCTGCTTCAGCTGAGGGATCCAGGCAGAACCCAGGCACTGGGACAGGGGATGCTACGAGCTGGAGGAGCGAGGGGCCGGCGCGAGTTCCGACACAGGAGCTGCGTGCCCAAGAGAGGGACTATTTACGTCCTTAGTGCTGACAGGAGGCAGGCAGGGACCTGGAGGAAGTCCTGTCCCACCACCCAACCCTGAGGGGAAGGAGACGCTCAGGAGACCTTGCACCATCCTGCTCCAGTGCCGCTACCAGCACAACTTCACCTGGTACAACTAGGACTCTGCTTGCCCAACCTTTTGTTCCTCCCCTATAACCCCCTCCTGGGCAGCCTGATGTGGAGCCAGCGTCAACCCCTCGTGCTACTCACGGTGCTGGGCAGGACCAGGGGCACGCCAGGCTGAGGACTGTCCGCGGTGCCCGTGCTGGGGCTCAGCACCACGTAGGTGAATCCCATCTTCCCGCTGTTCCGCAGGGTGACCTCTGATTTGGTGACTTCGGTAAACAGCTGGAGAGAAGACAGAGGGGCGGGAAACTGAGGACACACATCTGGATGTTGGCAATCTCCTCCTGCTGACACTGGGATGAGAGCCGATGGACACAACACAAGAGAGAGGCAGAGGAAGAGGAGGGACGGGCACCTGACTCTCCCAGGCCAACCTGAGGAACCCACGCAGGTATTTATGGCAGCGCGCAGAGGTGCAGCAACCACCACAAAAAGCTCAGTAATAAACTGGGGGATGCCCCACTGCTGGAAACATCTGGTCAGGCTGGATGAGGCTCTGAGCAGCCTGACCTAGTGGAAGATGTCCCTGCTCAGTGAAGGTGGACAAGATGACCTCTAAGGTCCCTTCCAACCCAAACTGTTCTAGGATTTTAAGATACAAGTCCTCAGCACTTTAAGGCGTCATCTGACAGCCAGCTGAAACACAAAGGAGGACCATGGCTCCCACCAGGAAGCTTCTTCTGTTACCAGCCCCCTTGAGCTGGGGGTGCTCAGTGGTCTGGACAGCAAGCCTTAACTAGTGCCAAGGACCTTCTTGGCCGAGCCCCTATTCAGTCTCTGATCCATCTCCAGTGAGCTTAGTTCCCTCGGACTTCCCCCGCTTCTCGGATTGATGGAGCCCTGGATGGAGCCCTGGATGGAGCAGAGCCTCTGCAAAGGCTCCAAGGAAATTCAGGACAGATCAAGGCAACTGCCCCATCCAGCATGGCCAGCCCACCGTGCTCTCAGTCACCATCCCTTGACCCACTTGTAGGGCATCACTTGTCTTTACGAGGCAGCCACGTACTTGCTGGGATGCCTGGATTCTGCTGGCACTGACAGAGAGGCACTAAGGAGGCATTTCAGAAGGAAAGGGATTTGCAGAGCTTCCAGGGACAGCAAACCAAGGACACAGGGCAAGATGTACAGGGCCAACAGCTGGCAATGTTGGGGGGGCTGACTGAAAAGAGGTAAAATGGGGATTGTTCTGGGACATTCTCTCACACGGTGACTGAAGCCCACAGTAACATTGTTCCTGGTTCCTTTTGTTGGTCTATGGAGAGCACTGAAAGAGACCATCTCCTTGGACCCCAGGATCCGGGAGCGGATCTGCAGATGGATGTCTCAGGGCACAACTCCCTGGAGATCACCGCCTGCCCTGGGAGCCAGAGTTCATTGAAGAGGAGGGATTCCCAGCTTCAGGAAGGGCAATGGAGATGACCATTAAAACCAGCTTGGACACAGGACCTGTCACCCCAAAGCTGCACCTCCAAGCCAAACAACCAAAGAAGCCAGTGAGAGTCCTGGACCTCGGTGGGCAGCCACCTGCCAGGGATGGTCTCAAGGATTCCTGCCAAGAGAAGTGCCTGGTACCTGCAGCCCGCAGTCCATCTCCGTGCTGTCCAGGAGGTAGTGGATGAGCGAGGCCTCCCCACGCAGCGCAACCTCATAGGTCGGGCCTCCCTCCACGCGGCACAGCGCCGTGACGCGGGCAATGATGTCTGCATGGCCAGAGAAGGTGACCCTGACCCGCTCGCTCTCGCCCGGCTGCAGCACGCCGTACAGCGGCAGGATGTGGAAAACCTGGAGGAAGGGGAAGAGACACTGAGACATCAGGTGTGGAAATGGGTGCAGGAGAGGAGGGAGCCACTGCTTGCAGCAAAGGACAGACATGGCTGGAGGGCCTCTTCCTCAAACCCAGTCTCATCCTGCAGCCACCCTGCCTAAAAGTGGAAAGACCATGGGGAAAATCTTCTCCCATACTCAGTAATGAATGCGTAAGCTGGGGGAGGCAACGCTGGTGGGAGGTGTAGAAAATCACCTACCTCTGTTTCCAGGGTGTCATCTGCATCTGGTGGCTGTGGGACAGAATCCCCCACCCCTGCCAGGGCTTCAAGTGGCTCCTCCACACTCCCATTCCCGAGGATGCTCTCTGAAGGTGCTGGGCACTCCAGCTGAGCTCCCTCCTCCTTTGGTGGTTTGGCTTTTGTGAAAGAATTTGGTGTTGGAGGAGTTAACCTGGAAAACAACAAAGCTTTGATGGTGGAGCTGCAGTGGGAAGGAAGGAGGGCAGCAGGAGCAGCTCCTTGGCAGGATCCGGCACCAAGGTGGGAGCTCAGCAGCTCCATAAGTGGGTCAGAGCAGGTCAGTGCTTGGGAACGATGCCGGTATAGCGGCGGTGCCGGCAGCCGGGTGCAAGGAGCAGCAGATGGGGACAGGGGTGAACACCTCACCGGGGTGGGGAGCGTGGCAGCAAAGGGAGACACACACGAACCCTGCAACAAGCCCAGACTGGAGGGCAAAGGGACAGAGCCAGGCAGCCATGGGCTGGTACAGACCCAGCAGCACCCTCCCAAAAGCACCTGCCACCCCAGACCATGCCTTCCCCACCTGCAGAGCCACGGCAAGAAGTTCTGTGGCTCAGCCAGACATAGATGAAGAACATCTCCCCAAGAGTGACCCACAGCCGCGGGTCGGTACGAGCAAGCAGCGACGCTGGTGGCTTTTTGTACGTGTAACAAGGCAGGATGGAGCCAGAGCTGGAATGGAGCCGGGGCTGGGGTGGGTTGGAGCCTCCAGCCTGCTGTGCCTCAACTGGACAGAGCCCAGCACTGCATGGGACACCCAGGTACCTCAGCTGCCTTCGGGCAGCCTGACTTCTTCTGGGTGAGAAGGGAGGTGCCTGTGCCAATGGGACACACGCACCGGGAGCGCCTGGAGACTCTCCAGCCACACACCGGTCTGACCACCATTCTATCCATCTCACCGTCACCAGCCCTGACGGTTGATTCCTTCCATGTCAGACCCAGTTAGTTTCATCTGATAATTTACAATACCAACAGTGCTTAACGTGGACCAGAAAAATAGATCTGACATGCTGCCCTTCTGCCGGGCTCTTAATGAGCAATGTGAGGTGTTAATAGCTTGGAGACCGTCTTCATTTCCAGCTCTGCCACAAGGATCACATGGTGTCTCCTGAGGGACCCTGAGAGAGCACATTACCGCTTAATTAACATGCGGAGCAGAAGAGGGAGCTGTCCTAAATGGCCGCAGCGCTAACGAGCAAGCAAAGGGGCAATGCCAAACCCTTTGGAGCAGAGGATCCTGCCAGAAGGACACTCACGACCCTTAAGGCAACAGAGCTGGGTGACTCGGCATCTGCTGGAAGAACCAGCACCTGCGGGCTTGCGTCCAGCAGAGCCAATTGTTCTAGGACTCGGAAGAGCTGCCCCTCAATGGGTAACTTCGCTCCGTTTCCCGGGGCGGTATGGAAAAACCATTGGCTGCTGCAATTAAACTGCCCAGAGTCAACTTCTGACCTATGCAAGAGAGGCCACAGCGGGAAGAACCGCTCGAAAACGCCTTTAGAGATGCGCTACAGCACAACTGAGAGATTGCTCTTGGGCTTGGAAAGCACAGGCCAGTACTGGGTGGCCCTGGTGCCCAGGGACGTTGGGACAAGTCCTCCTACTGACACCTACTGCTGCACCCAAAGCCGCAGCAGAACCCGCCGGAACACACAACACACAACGAGCGCCGGAACACACACAACAGCCGCTGTGTGAATGCCATGGGCAGCAGAACACGAGAACTCAGTTCAAGGTGACGCTTGCCTCGAGCCATGGAAATCCCCACCTCAAGCTGTGGAAAAGCCCCACTCCCTGGGCACCTTCCCTGCCTGAAGCTGGGAGGTGCTTTTTCCACAAGGGAAAGTGAAAGGGATTTGTCGGATGCTACACAAACCATCTCAGGCTTTGCAAAGGACAAACGGGACAGCGGACGAAGAGCTTCAAGGAGAGGTGCACGTACCTCAGGTGCCTTGTGGAGTCGTCCATCAGGAACAGCCAGTGGTACTGGACAGGCAGCGGGCTGCAGTTGGTCATCTGGATGTGGCGCTGGTGTTCAGTGTCATTCAAGACGCAGCCAAAGTCCAAGGTTGTGGTCTGGATATGGAGATTTGGGAAGAAGACTTCTCCCCGAATGGTGACTTGTTCCTCATGAGGGTGCTCAGGAAACTGTATCTTCAGAGTTTTCTCTGCTTCCCAACTATTCCAACCCTCTTCAAAAGCAGGGTTAAACCCGATGGAGAGATTAAGTTCCTTCCCGGTCCCCAGCTTTATGGGCTGCAAGAAGATGACGAGTATTAACCACTGGTGTGATGAAGTTCCGAGGTCTGGTGGCACAAAATGCCTCAGTGTTCAAAGTGCAACCCCAACATGGGCTTCTTGCTTCAGCCTTCATTTTCTTTATAACGTGCCCCTGACCATGCAGCACAACTTTCTTCTCTGAGACTCTCAGGCTCACCCCCTTGTGCTCTGCACCCATAATGCAAGAGGGAAATAAATCCTGGCGTGCCCTGACTCTAGAGGAACCCCTTTGTCTTCACACTCAACATGAGCCCTAGGGCACTGTGCCCTCAGCCTGGAGAGGGCTCATCACCTGCATGGCAACGGTGGCCGTGCTTCCAACATGTCTCTAGCAGAGCCCATGTCTCACACCTCCCACCGCCAGCAGCGCAGGTGACAAGCGCCTCAGCCTTCCCAAGGGCAGAGCTGCCCCCAAAGAGAGCAAGCAGCTCTTCAGGTCACCCAAGGAGGGCTTCCAAGAGACACCTTCACCTCACGGTTGGCCCACACCTAGGTTCCTGCTCCGAGTTGTCTTAGAGCCAGGAGGTATTTCCCCAACTGAGGTGGTCTTTTCTCTCCTTTTCAAACCTGATGCTGTTCATGCCAACTGACTGCCAATTCAAAGGAATAACCACCTCTCCTGGAGGGCTTCCCAAAGGAAACGCACCCCCATCCCCCTCCTTCTTCAAACCCCACCAGCGGGAAGGTCTGGGGCTGCTCACCTGGTCTGGCAGGGGCTGCTGGGACGCACTGCAGACCCAGAAGGGTTGCTCTACCATCAGGACGATGCTGAGCGGCAGGGAGGAGGTGTTTTTTAAAGAGAGAGGCTTGTACTGAAGGCTCAGGACATCGCTGGGTTGCTAAAGACAAGGGGAAAAAACAGGGAGGGGGGTGACTCACCGCCCTTCGGTGAAGTTAAGCAGTCCCACCTCTAAAAACATGGTTGCTTTGCTCACAGACCCCCTCATGGGGGGGTTGGGGGGTGAGGAGGGCGCTTGGCATCGCTCGGCCACAGCGACCTGCTCTCCCGCCCCAGTCCCTACACAGGAGGATGGCTGTGAGAGGCCCATGCTGTTCTTGTGGGTCCCACACACCTGGCCATGGGCTCAGCAGCTCGATTCTGCCTCCAGCTCAAGAAAGGCAAAATAGAGCTGGAGAGATGGACCCAACCCCACAGGGGAGAAATGATGATCTCAGTGTTGATGGCAATAGCTTGGTCCTGCTCAAACCAATGGCAAAGCCCTGAGGACTTGGAGAAGATGTTTAACTTCCTTCCCTGAAGGCCATCACACCCCTCCGTGGGCTTTCAGTCCTCAGCCATGCTACTAAACACCAGGACCCAACCCAGAGACCTACCTTCTCCACCCGGAAAGACATTGCTCTGGGCGACACTTGCAGGGTGGGAGCAATGAACTCGCACGTGACAGCCACTTGCATTATCCGTCTCTTCCCAAACTGGTTCCCCACGATGGCATGACACACCAGCCGCTCCTTCACTACCTGTGGGCAAGAGTCACACGTCACCCACCAAGTGCCAGCAGGGAGCCCAGAAAACACCATGGAATTTGCAAGCCGTGGACACAGAAGCAATTTGATAGCCTGGATAAACCCATGCCATGGGATCTTGGCCATCAACCCTCCACAACTATTACACTGCCATAAAGCTACAGTCACTGGTCTCCTTGCTAGTCCTCTCTTCATGCTCCATCCTACTTATTCTGCTCTCCCAAAATCCTTAGTGCTACACCCCAACGTCCACAAAAGGCACCCACAAAGTCAGGTGGAACTGGAATAATCCCCCCCCTCCCGCAAACTGTTATCGCCACGATGTGCCCTGCTGCTCAGCATGATCATCATGCTGAAAAACATCATCTAGGTCCAAGCCGCTGCCATGGGCAGGGACACCCTCCCTAGACCAGGCAGGCCAAAGCCCCATCCAACCTGGCCTTGAACCCTGCCAGGGATCCAGGGGCTTACACAGCCTTGCTGGGTAACCCATTCCCTTGATTTCTCATGGTTCTACTTCCCCAGGTTCCTCCCCCTCCACTCTTCACAAGAATCACAAGAATCTCAAGGTTGGAAGAGACCTTTGAAGATCATCGAGTCCAACCATTCCCATCCTATGCTAAACCATATCCCTAAGTACCTCATCTACCCTTTTTTTGAACACATCCAGGGATGGTGACTCAACCACCTCCCTGGGCAGCCTGTTGCAGGCCCTGACAACTCTTTCAGTAAAATATTTTTTTCTAATATCCAATCTAAACCTGCCCTGGCACAGCTTCATGTCATTTCCCCTTGTTCTATCTTCTGTCACCTGGCTGAAGAGACCATTGCACACCTCTCTACAACCTCCCTTCAGGTAGTTGTAGGTGGTGATAAGGTCTCCCCTCAGCCTCCTCTTCTCCAGGCTAAACATCCCCAGCTCCCTCAGCCATTCCTCGTATGATTTGCCCTCCAGCCCCTTCACTAGCCTGGTTGCCCTTCTCTGCACTCTTCCCCCTCTGGTACAGCTCCACAAGCCAGCTCCTCCCGGGAGCCTACAGCCTTCACAACTCTTGGGTTGTACGTGCACCGCAGGGAGTTGGGCTTCTGACCAACCTCAAGAGTACCAACTTCTCAAGACCCAAAGCTACATCTGCTCCCCATGCTCTTGCCTCACAGGTGCCCTTCACAGGGCTTCCCAGTGCCCTTCTCAAGATTTCCAAGCAAGACACCCTCTCCAATGCCCTAAGCATTTTAGTTTCTTTCTTGGACCTTTTTCTCCACCTCAGCAAAACCTCGGGACTCACAACTGCACGGGGACAGTCCCACCACAACCAACTCAGCCGGGAATCACATCTTGGAGCCTCCGCCGAGGCAACCCTTTCAAAACACCTTTCAAAACACAGCAGGAGCTTCATGCAGATTTATTCCACCTTCGCCTAAACATCTGTGCCCAGTGAGCCTGGAGCAAGGGAATGCGCCCCAGGCTTAGCTGGCAGCTCCTCTGCAGAGCTTCCCCTGGAAAGAAGGGGCCAGGAAGAAGACGACACAGCGATCCCGCTGAGCTACCCCCGCTCTGAGCTGCCATCCAAGGGCGCTGCCGGACCTGACCGCCCTTGGGACACGGGGCCGGCCGAGAGCCTGGGGTGAGCTGTTCTGGGAATACTGATACAAGTGGAACTGTCACTTCTAATGATCCCTGGGAGCAGCTTCCCCCATGGAGAACATCACTCCCACCATTCTGGCTGCTGCGCTGGGCTCGTTTTTCTCCTCCAGGACTGGGCTCTAAGCAAGCCCTCTGCCCATGTTTGTCTGCAGAGAGAAAAAAACGCTGCTCCCAGACGCTCCCCTCCCTTCCCAGGGCCTTTGTTTTACTCCCTGCTTCCCCCAGAGAAATTACCTCGCGGTTTCTCAATCCACTCCCTGCCTCTGCTCCTAGGCTAAGCCTAACTTATTTTCTCTGCCCTTCCTTCCCTGTAACCCACCGTTTGCCCCTGTTCCTTCAGCCCCTATTTTGGTATGGGCAAGTTGCCTTGATGGTAGCTATAGAAACACCCCAAAAAAACCCCTTGGGAACTGATGGTGGCCAGCAAGGAGTGCAACTGGTGCTGACATGGTCACTCGGGGCGTTGAGATATTTTCTTGAAAGCACTTGTTCATCTTCCCAGGGAGAAGTCAAGGGGCTGCAGGAGAAGCCCCAGTGGAGGTGATGCGATGGGGAAAGCTCAGCACCCGGGGGGGAACCTCACCTGAGGAGTGCTGGAGGAGCCTTCCAGAGTCATCTCCACAGTCTGGCCTGGCATCAGCTCCACTGTCAGGGGTTGAAGCTTAAACACGGGACTGGCAGGTCTGGAGGTCTTGGAGGAACCTTTGCCCTTGGTTTGGATGGCAGAGAGACAATCACGACGGGGAGATGGGGGGGAACCTTCCATTCTCCAATAGAGCTGATGGATGCGTCGTCCTGCGTTCGTTATCTTGAAGCAGTAACAACAGGGACGTAGGCTAGAAGAGAAGCAGAGATGGAAAATGGCTCAGGAACTGCCTCTTCCCAGCACCCACCTGGCTTCAGTGCCCCGCTGGCCTTATCTGACCACTCACCCAGCAACAAATCCACCTCCAAAAACACTGACCCAGCTCAAAGTTACACCAAGAGCCAGACCCTGGTTGCCCCTAAGTTTATCAGCATCCAGCAGCCGGTCTGTTTGCGCAGACCAACCCACCCAACCTCAGGAGACTTCTCCTCCATTCAGGGCCAGTCCTGCAGCCACCATGGCTGCTCCGTGCTGTGGCAGCTGGCAGAAGAGACAGCAAGGAAAACAGGCAGGAGAAGGGAGGAAAGAGTATCTACATCTGATAGAGAGCAGCCTGGCAGGGGACAGGAGAGAGACAGCAAGCTCAGAGATGATACAGGGCAAAGACAAATTCTGCTGCTCCTCCCGGACTCCCTGGGGCAGAAGGGAAACCAAACAGCGCTGGTAACTTAGCCAAGGAGTTGCTAACAAGCTACTGCCAAGGTTCTCTGCCGCTGCCAGACGATACTCCACAGCCAGTGAAGAAGCCAGCAAGGCTACTGCAAAAAGTACTGTGTTTCTACTTGTAATGTCACGTTTCCCTGCTGAGGCTTTTCTGGCTTTTACTCCATCAAGCCAGAAAATACATGGATTCTGACCCAGGGCAAGTCGGGAACCATTTCCCAACTGGTGTCTGGCTCAGTGGCTTTCTGAGGGAATCTAACAACTTGAAAACCGCCCAGAAAACATTTCTAAAGGAGTTCCTGGGGCTTCAGTGGCACCGAGCCAGAACTTGGAGTGCTGGAGGAGAACCGGCCCCAAGGATTTCAGCAGAACTCCTCCTTGCTGGGCCCACAGTAGAGCCCGGAGCAGAGAGATAACTTACCTGAAGTGGGGGCCCAAGTTGAGCTCCGGAGCAAGTGGTTTGTCCGTGACGATGGTGGTGCCAATGCCGAAAGCCCGGATCAGGACGTTGTAGCTGTGGCTGTTCTCTATGGACACGATCACCTTGTCCTTGAATTGTTCAATGTCATCCAAATTTGCTATGACAGTCACAGCCACCTTGGTCTCAGGGGGGATCACTCCTTTACTGGGCTCAATCCTGCAGCGCGAGCGTTTGCCAGCCTGTAAGACACGGCAGACGCTAAGTGAGCACGGACACCACGGACCCTGCTCTCTTCTGGGGTGCAGGAGAAAGGACTAAAGACATGAGGGTAAATCCATAAAGGCTTCGTTTCCCTAAATCCAAGCGTCTGGAAACAGCAACTATGCTGGAGCTTGTATTGCACCCTCCTTTAACAGACCCACTTCTTTAACCCTGTTTTGCCCAGCCCAAGGGATGCTCATCCTCGGGAGAAGCTTTATTCCCCTCCAGCCTCCCCTAGGGAGAGCACACCAAGGCAAGCTGCATCTCTCCTGGCTTCCCCACAGACGGGTTTGCACAAAGGCTCAAGGCCAGGACTGCTCAAACCCCACTGCAGCAGCCACGCAGCCGGGGGATATGGCCGAGAGCCTGAAGGATAAACTCTGCCAAACGGGTTGAGCAAAATCCTGATGCCCAAAGTCTTCTTTCCCCAAGAGTTGGGCAGTGCTTCCCAACAGCCCCCCCAGGACTGAAGCACTCCGTTCCCACTGATCATCAGCCGCAGTGAGGTGCCCTGGCACTCTCTGCTTCGGGAAATCCAGCTCTGAATGTTTACAGAGGGGCAGTGAAGAAACAAGCAGGAAGAAACCTGCCAGCTGTGCCCTGTGGGCACGGCCCCAGCTTCCTCTCTCTTCCTCTTGTTTATTCCAGATTGCCCTTTACAGATGGGGCGATCAGGGCACTGGACCCCCCAGTCCTTCTAAAGTCACATTCACAGGGAGCAAGCTGGCAGCAGAGCAATGGTCTCCATCACCAGGAGGAGCTTGAAACAGACGCAGAGAGAGCAGGGAGATGATCAGGAAAACCGTGCTCCTTTCAGGAGAAAAAGGCTACGGGCTTCTCTTCATCTCAGAGCTCCAAATACACAGCTCAGAGCAAAACACCTCCCACAATGTAAAGCCAGAACTTGTGGAAAGGACCTGGCATCAATTTCTGCTCAACCATCCAGGAAAACTCCCTGCCTCCCTGAGGGGTCCCCCAGTGCTGGGCTTCTCTTGCTGCGCTGCGGTGGAATACCTTGCTGCTCTCTCAGATAGCGACATGGAAACATCACGTGCAAAAATCAAGTCCCAGGCTGCTATGGAGCCATCATTTCTGTTGGGAAATATCCCCACACATACTTACCACCTCTGCCCGGAAGGACGCAGGGATAACACTCTGGTTGGAGAGGTAGAGAGTGCGAGAAGCGTCTGCCAGGACTTGGATATCGCCAAAATCGATCTTGCTGGGATACACGTGGACAACTGGTCCCTCTCCAACAGCCTTCAAGCTGATGTCCTGTCCAGGTAGGGAAGATTAAAAAAACAAAGGCAAGGGAAAGTTTAAAGAAGAGATGGCTCTCAGGGCACCCCTAGACTGGAGGGTGATTACGGCTGTCGGTCGTTTGAGGTGTTGTAACACTGATGCAGAAGGCCTGGAGCAAGTGTGGGATCTACAGTGATCCCATCAGGAAGCCACAGGCCCCTGTTACTGGGGGATAAAGAAAACCAGCTCCCCACACTTGTATTTTCCCCCTTGTTCAGCTCTCCTTCCTCTACCCCATGCCTGCTCCTGCCCCTTTTCTTGCTCCCGCTCCTTTTCCCGCTGGATCTTGCCCCAAACTGTCCTCTAGGACTTCCAGACAGCCACACTTGGCCGGTAACTTCTTCCGCATCCCCCACAAAGCTGCCCCCTGAAAACCAGCGCAAGCCCCCAGCAAAGCAGGCTCTTGGCAGCAGAGATCACGTCCGTTGGCTGCCTCTCGGTGCTGCCTCTGGGCACTCCCAGTACTACAGGAACAAGAGATTCATTATTCATTCTGTCCCTCAAGCAGGATTGCTTTTCTCTCCAGAGCCTGAGACCCTCCAAGTTTTCTTCTTGTAAAGGCCATGGTAGGAGGAGGAAGACGGGTTCCTGTGCTGAGCCACCTTCTCACAGCGCTAAAAACCAGGGAACTTCATCTGCTCTGGTTGGACTTCACCAGTTCCGAATCATAGAACGGTCTGGCTTGGAAGGGACCTCAAGGACCAGAGAGCTCCAACACCCTGCCACAGGCAGGGCCAACAACCTCCATGCCTGGAGCTACACAAGGTTGCCCAGGGCCCCATCCAACACTCCCTTGAACACTCCCAAGGATGGGGCACCCACCCCTTCTCTGGGCAGCTCCTTCCAGGCCCTCACCACTCTCTCTGGAAAGAACTTCCCCCGATATCTCATCTAACCCTTCCCTCCTTCAGTTTCACTCCATCCCCCTTGTCCTGCCAGTGTCTGCCCTTTGGAACAGCTGATTCCCTCCTGTTCCTCTGCTCCCTTCAGGGACAGGAAGGCTGCAATGAGGTCCCCTCAAAGCCTTCTCTTCTCCAGGATGAACAAGCCCAGCTCCTAAGAACACTTCAACCTTTCAACAGAACCCGAACACACAGAACTCCCAGCACTGACAATCTCTGTGCGATTCACCGGAGGACACGGAGTGGGATTTAACCTCAGGACAAACCAGCCTCTGTGATGGAAAACCTTTAACGATGGCCCACTCGAGGAAAAGGCACTGACAGCTGTCAGAATCACTAGTCCAGTTCAGGCAGAAGGAGCAGCGTCTGTAAACACTCATCTCTTGACAGCGCACTGTGCAAGAGCCAAAAAACCCCCAACAAGCCACGTACCAAGGCTGGTACCTCAAAAATAGGAAGCTAAAGCTGTGTGATGATAGATGTTTCATCGCTCTGGGAGGAGGGAGGTAGGGAGAGCTGAGGTCTTACTGATGCTTGCCCAGAGCTGCCAGGAAGAAGGAGCTGGAGGGAAGAGCTGTGTCTCACCAGCTGCCTTGGCTTCCCGGTAGCAGTGGGGTGGAAGCAGCAAAGGCAGGGCAGAGCCCTCTGGAGGTGGACACAATAACATCTGGAAGATGCTCAGGCTAGCTGGTTTTAACAAGGGAACGTGCACTAACACAATGAATCCTCACCAAGGAGAAGGCTTATTAACAAGCCAACGAAACTCTTCATCTGCTGTCTTCTTAAAGGGGGAAAGAAAAACCCTGTTCAACAGCGTGACGGGCAATGTGACACCCGTGAAAGGCGACAGGAGTTTTGCTCTGGGTAATACTGCTGCACGTACAAACCCCAGCACCACTCTGGCTTTGCTTCTGGGTACCATAACGTCACGGTAGATCCTTTAGGAAAGAAGAGCATCTGTCCCTGGCAGACAGCCGTGGTCCAAGTGACCACCAGTAACCCCAGGTCTGGGTTTTACCAGCTCCTTCCCACAGAGCATGACAGAATACACCACACCAAAGCTGGCACGCAGCCACTGCAAGCCCAACACCAAGCAACAGACACCCAGAGGGACTCAACACAATGCAAGGTGCGGCCACAGACTCGGTATCCGCGCTGACGGGGTGACTTCAGAGCCAGCTCGCGCTCTGCTCCATCGTGACGCACTGCAGCCATTCCCCCGGGGTCAGGCTGAGGTCACAGGATCCCTATGGGGAGGATTTGCCACCAGTGCAGCATGTGCAAGTTGATGCTCTGCTAGCCCAGAAAACTTCAGATGAATCCACTACTCTGCTTAGACTATAGGAAACAGGGAGAATGCCGCCCCACGGCCAGAAACTCCCATCCCTGCGCTCAGTACACCCAGGGAAGCCTCTACCGGCGCTCGCGGCAAGGGAGCATAAATGCTGCATGTTAAAGACCGACTTCACGGGCTTGTGGAGCCACTCAACCCCCTGCCAGGGAGAGCTGGGATCCTCCAGCTGAAGCACAAGGAAAATGAAGATGACGTTCACTTCCAAAGGCAAATACTTTAGGCAAGGTGAAGCTTTGAACCCAGAAGCTGTTAGCTCAAGGAGAAAAGCTTTGCAAGGAACCTGCAGTTAAACAGCAGGCTGGTTCTAGAGGGCAGAAATCCCCCTTTTCCAGGGAAACACCACATCTACGCCCAAGCAACTGGTTTGTCCCACTTCAGGCTTGCCTGTCTCTCCTACCAGCACAGCCACAAAGGCCAGGCTTGAGATGTTCCCTGGCATCCAGGGATTGAGCAGCATTGTTTCCATCTCTTTTAATGACAGTTTCAATCCCCAGCCTGCTTTCAAAAGGCCAGCCTCCCTTTCGGGTACAGAAAGCTTAAGGTTCCTGTAGCATCCTACTTCATGCTCAGAGAGATGGCAAGACATCTTGAAACAGCCGCTTCCAAAGTTAATATCATTCTAAACTTAAATTTAATTAACTACATTTGTTCTAGATTTCAGCTAGATGAAGCCAGGACACTACACAAGGCATTCTCCTGCCTACATCTTGCTGTCACTGCTGCTGCTGTGCATGCCTGAACGCTAACAGCATCTTTCAGGAGGCTCCAGAAACATCGTCAGGAATGCTTCACCATTTCCAAGCCTGTGCTGGAAAAAGGAAGAGTCCCTGCCTTGCAGATGCCAGGGGTGTGGAGATGCACAGGGCTTTACGCAGAGATAAGACAGATACTTCTCGACGTGATGGGCCAAGCTCTCAGCGTGGTTTCTCACACAGGCTGTCCCAGTGCCCTCCTGAACAAAAGTTCCTGCTCTGAAGCAGCAGCTCCTGCTCACCTAATCACGCAGCAGAGTCTCAGCTCCAGGGACCATGCTGGGTTGCAGACTGCGCTCGTTATCCTGTCTCCCCTATCTATAATGATGTGCCACATCGGACTCTCAGACTGTCACCTGCCCAAGAAGTCCCACCAGCCTTCCTCTCCTCTAGACCTTGGCTGTTGCTTGTACCACGAACCCCTTTCCTTGTCCACCCTGGCTGCGTACTGCAGCCCCGGGAAGGATCCCTGGAATTAGGAACCTCGAGGACTCACCAATGGGGATTTCTTGTTCCCAAGCACAGCGAGCACAGCAGAAGCAGACTGATGTCCCAACTTCTGGGCTTCCAGCACCAACGGGACCCTGACAGTGCTGTAAGGCTTGATGATCCCAGAGAACACGGGGCTGGAGTACAGCACAGCATCACCCTGCTTGTGCTTCTGTAAGAGACAGAATCAAACCCAAATTCAGAGCGACCTCCGAAGAAACCTGCACTCCTTAACATCTACCATTGGAACCCAGCTAGGAGAGCGGGATGGGCTTTGAATCCCAAGGGGGTCCAAAAGCTGCTGCACCCACAGGCATACACACCCATGCCAGCAGCCTCCTCACAGCAGCTTTTCACCACCCTGCATAAAATCAACCTAAAGACTAGAATACAAACCTCTTCCCAAAGTATATAGTCGGGGGGGGGGGGGGGGGGGGGGGGGAGGGGCGCGGTTCTTCTACACCCAAAGCTTTGCTGAAAACAAGAACCCATCTGAATATAAACCAGCAAGGTCTTACCCCACCCCTTTGTTATTATTTTTCATCCCCTTAATAAACCCCTGGATAACTCTTGAGGGCAGATGCGATGCCAAACCTGAGGAAGGAGCCTGTAGCAGGCTGGAACGCGGCTCTTGTTCACCAGGGTCAGTGGCCGCTCGTACTGGAAGTTTAGGAAGCACCGGCCAAATGTCACAGTGGGGTCCCGCACTTCCAGCTCAGGAGCGATGCATCTAGGCAAAGAGATGTCCCAAAGGGAATTAGAGATACTGAGAGAACGTAGAATTTGTTTCCTCCTTGAATAGGGAACAGAGGAGTGGAACACATTTGTCACTGTCAGACAGACATGTATTACCCCGACAGCAATAAATCGCCTTCAGCTTCTGTATTCCCTTTGATTCCCACAGCAAGCCCTGAGCTCTGGAGGAACCTTCCCACCAAGGATTGGTGCAGTATGGCCCAGTATCTCAGCAGAAACTACTCCCTCCTCTCCAGAAAAGGGGCCTGAAGAGCCTCAACTGCTTGCTGTGGCGATGGAAGGTCCGAGCCAGCCCCTGCCTTACGCAGTGGGTGGTTGTTAAAAAGAAAATCACAGCCCAGATACTGACCAGACGGTGGAAAAGCACCAGTGAGCTGCATCCTACTGGTAATGACACCGACACCCACAGCACAGCGGGATCCAGCCTGGCTGCAGCAGGGATGACTTCCAGCTTAAGTGTGAGAACATTCATGCTCAAAAGGACCAGAGGGAAGCAGCAAAACCTGAGCTCTCCTCAGCATCAAGGACTCTGTTTCTCCTTCGGAAGATCTTGCTGTTATTTTTCCTGCACCAGTCCTGCCCTAAGCCCCTTCCCCATTAGCATGTGCCTTTGTTAAGCCAGACAGACACCAGGCTGCTCCCCACATCCTAAAGGAAAACTGTGCTTTGGTGGCAACACAGACACAGTTCCCCCACTGACTGCTTGCAGGAAGGAGGAGAGAGACAGCCCTTTGGAAGTCTGTTACACCTCACCCACCAAAGAAATAGGTCTATAATTAATCTAATTAATATAATTAGGAAAAGGCTGGGGGCTGTGCCTGTCTGGTGAGCACAGATGCTCCTCAACACTGGCTGCTTTCAAAGCCCTGCTTAACGAGCTCATTAAGTAATACTTCTCGTTTGGAGCTGGCCTTTGTGTGAGGGGAGGAGAGACGATGCACCAGGAGAGAGGACACGCCGCAAAGGAAAGCGCCGATACCTGGCTGTGAGGAGCAGCCCCAGCACCTCCTTGCCGACACCGTCCACATCCACCACCAGCGCCAGCTTGTACTTCTTCACGGTGTTGGAGCACAGGGTGACCTGGTGACAGAGAAGAGCGTCAAAGACCTTCACCACCCCCAAAAACTATCGTTCCGTGTGTGGCATCCCCTGATTCTCCTTCCATGGTAAGGAGAAGGATTTTCCCCTAATCCTTCTGCTGTGTAGAGCAGAGTCTGAGAGCAATAAAGGTCTCCTGACAGCATCTGCTTGGTTCAACACCCTGTGTGGTTAACAGGGTGTGTGTAAGCTGAATTAAAGCCTAATCAGACAACTGCCCTGCTCACCACTGTATTAAAATTAATCTCGGTTCTAATCTCAGCTACAACAGCGTAAATCCCGGGGCAATGCATTACCTCAAACCCAGCGAGTTCAGCTTTACAGCCAGGGCCAAATGCCAAGGGCCCCAGAAGTTGGGTGCAGGTCACACCTGGCAGAGCTGCTTCAGCCCCCCCTAGGGATGGCTGCAGTGGATGCAGCTCCTCTGCTCACTGGGAGAGGGAAAACAAGTCCGGGAAGAAAAGCAAACTGCTTTACACAAGGGCATCTCTCTAATGGCCACCCGCTGTCCTCATCCTTCCTCTGCCCACGGTTAAGCCAAAGCCACAGCTCCACGCAGCGCTCAAGCACACACGTGGCTTCCGCACCTGACCATAGGGCACAGGATGCTCAGCGGATGGTTCTGGAAACAAACCGATGCCCCTTCACAAACATCCCGGACCAACCCAGACAACACAAGTGCATCTATCTGCCTCCCATCACTAAAGCCCCCCCGGACCCTCCCCACCAGTGAAGCTTCAGCTCCATCTGCTGAAGCACGGCCGGACGGATTCTCCCCACACCTTGATATTCCTGGATCCCAGGGCGCGGATGGTCCCGCTGCAAGGCTTGATGGTAAATTCGGACGGCCTGATGGAACCTTCAACTCCCCATCTCCAGGGCTCAGGATCGTTGTTCGACAGCCAAGCAGCACTGGTAACGCTGGGCCCTCCCGAGCCGTCCCCGGGGATGCGAAGGTGGAAAGTCATGGGCACCAAGGAGGTGTTTTTGAGGCGACAGGACAAGGTGTGAGGGAAGCCTGGGGAAGAGACACACAGAGGGATTTATGCCCCCGTTATCCCACCATTCCTGGGCTGAACAGCCTCTCACGGTAAAACTGCGCCTGGACTTTGGCTCTCTTCAATCTCAACTGCAGCTAATTGAGAAGCCCAGCAAGGAATTAATTGCCATGGAAGCTCTGTGCCAGGCTGGTGATGGAGATCCCTCCTTGGCAGCTCTGATGCCCAAAGCCATCAGTTTTTCTCTCTCAGCTGCCCCGACACCAGCACCGGTTACGTCTCACGTAAGAGTGAGCAGCCAGACAGAGCATTTACTCCCAGAATCGGATCCGTAAAACTCCCCATGAACACCCCCCGTGGTTTGCAATACGGAAGAGCAGGTTGGCACCAAGGAGAAGCTGCAGTAAAAGCAGGGATGGATGAAATGGGGAGCTACAGCCCGATGCAAAGCCCTCTGATGCAGTTTTGTTAGCTGGAGCCTTACGGCATCTCCTGTTTCAGGGTGACCAGATGGAGCACGTGAAGGTTTGCAGCCCACTTGGCAGGAGCTGAGCCTGACACTGGCTGAGAAATCAGCAGAAGCCGTGTCTCACCTTCCCTAACGAACGGCGACGTCTCATTACTGCTCAAAAAGCTCTGACACCAGCTTTCCCTGCCGCACCAGTGGCATAACCCCACTCAGTGGGGATGTTCTGCAGAGGCAGGAGACCAGCCCAGGAGAAGACATCTGGTTTGGCTGGCCCATCTCGATAATGGCCCTTCCATCAATCCACAACTGATTTCCCATTAAAAACTTCACCTCATCTCAGTAAAAAGCCTTTTGTGAGGCAGAGATGGAGAACCAGAACCTGCATTTCAATGGAGCTCTGGATGCTCAGCCACCAGCGCTGCTGGCTCAGCAGAACTGGGCTTTTGGGGTGGTGGGACACAGGGAAGGAGCTCTGCGCAGAGCTATGGCTTGGGCATATTATGGGGTAGGTGATAACAAGGTGCCCTCCCAGCACTAATTAACATTTCACACTAAGGCTCAGGGGACTGAATGGCTCCTGTCCTCCCAACATTTATCCAGAGCAGCTTCAGGCTGGTTCACAGCTCCATCACCCTTCTCCCCCTCCAACGTCTCCCTTTTCCCCCAACCCCAGCGTCGCCCTTCTCCCCCTCCCAGGCACCGCCCTTCTTTCCCCCGCCAGCATCACCCTTTTTTCCCCATCTCCCATTCCCGGGGCATTTCAGGGACTGATACCCTCGCGGCCATTCTGCTGCCAAGGGTATCAGTCCTGCTTTGAACACCCTGAAGGCTGCTGCTGCAGAGGAACACACATTCTGGGTGCTCTGAGGTTCCAAGCGCCCTGTTTCGGTAACGCATGGACCTCTCGGCCCGCGGTCCAAGCCCAGGGCGCACTCACCGAAGGAGACGTCACCGAAGCAGAGGGCAGGCACATCGAAGTGGAGCGTTGGTCCAATGACGCAGCCACTGTGAGGACAGACAGACAAGGCACTGGCTGAGTTAGAGAACTGCAGAGCTTTCAGCTCTCCCTGCTGCTCGGGCGGGTAAGAGCCGGTGTCAGAACCACGGCGGGTTTCAAACCAGCCCCTCACACCCTTGCCCTCATTCAAGGGGACAGGAGGTGGCCAGCAGCTATCAGATGGGGCTTAGGGCACAGTGTCAGGCAGGATAGGGCAAAGCTATGCCCCCAAGTTGGCTCAATGAGGGGCCCCAAACAAGCGATGGCTCCGTGACTCAGTTTCCCCATCTCTAACGCATGGGTAGAGATGCCCACACAAAAGCGGACTCAATGGAGTAACCCTCCTCAGGTTCCCTTCGTCTCAGCTGGAGCCAGCGTTTCCATTGAGTGGCTGAGCGTCTTCTCAGGAGATCTGGATCCACACAATTATCAGAATCCTAGGGAGCGCACAGACACCCACCAACCACAACAAGATCACCAACAATTCTACACAGGAATGTATCAGCTTCTCACTGCTGACACAGCCAAGAACAACACATCTTAAACCAAACACGGGGCCCTGAACCCACCACACCTCCTCTCCGGTCCCTAAAATCAGCTCCAAACTCTGAAACTCGCCATCACTGCCTGAAATCGGCCCTTGGAGCCACACACCATTCATGAATTCACCTCATGGCTGATGCCACCCGAGCCCAGCTCCACCTGGGGGGGAAACGCGGATGTTTTGGGAACGATCACATCTATGGCAGCATTAGTGGACTCGGGGGTTCTTGCTGAGTGGGAAGGATAACAACTGCTCAAACACTCATCCTCATTCCCTTCTTCATAGCCCAGTATCCCACCAGCCAGCTCACATCCAAATGGGAGTTGTTCTCCGCATGGGACTCAATCCAGCATTCAAAGCCTCCCGAGGAGCGGGGCGCTCAGCTCGAGCGGGTGGGTGGGTGTCTTGAAGCTCCAGTTGGTCACACCGACTCCCCGCTCTCTCTTCAAGCAATAAACTTCTTGTTCTGTTTTTACCGGTTTCTCTTGCCTCACTGGCAAAACCCACTGCAGATTCCTTTCATTTCTTGGCTACCTTGATCTAGCAGGAGGCTGCTGGCCAAGGAGGCACAGCCAGCCCCACATCTTGCCTGCCTACACCACACTATCCCAACAGCCCATGGTTATGACCCACTGGGACAAGTTTATCCGCTGCTGAGAGCCTGAGAAAGGAGCTTTGACTCTCTTAGCAGCCTTTTCTCTTTCCCCTCCTCGGCTTGGTGCACATTATCTTCTGCACCAGCACCGGCCCACAGGATGATGCCCGAGTTCTTGCTGCAGAGAGCTCCCAGGCTCCTGCATCGGCGCTTTTCCAGCTGCAGAAAGGAGGCAGCACAGCACTCGCTGCACAGGAGCTGGGAGGACACCTTGTCCCAACACAGGAGTGCGAGGGATGACACTGAGCCTGCTGCTACCCAGGTTGGGTGGATTCTTAACAGAGGATTATAAAACACAAAATCACCCAGGCTGGCCTGTTGCTCAAGGGTCTCCAAAGTGCTTTTGGCCTCGCTGTGCCTTCACGTGGGACATCACAGACCCATCCCAGACCCATCTACAGCCCATCACACGCCTGCCGCAACCCAAAGGGGGAAGGAGCTACCAGCTCCTGGTACCCACCCTGGGCAGCAGGCATCTCCACACCTTTCCAGTTAAACTTTTCCCAGCATGGGTAGTCACTTCCAGACCCAGGATCATCACACTGGGGTGTCAAAGGGTCACGATAGGAACCTGTCGCTGCCAAACTCCGTGCCAAGAGTGTCCTGGAAAGCTCCACCAAGAAGGCCAAGGTACTTCCCACAGGCACCCAAGTCTTTCAGAGTTAAACAGGGTATATTGAGGGCATAGGAAGGAAGGTCATCACCCCTGGGTTGCAAGGTTCAAACTGGAGCCAAGGTTAAAGGCTCTCAGCTCTTAACCTAGCATCCCCATGCCAAGACCTCCCACAACACCTTTTTCTCTCTGCTTCACCAGAAAATGAGGCAGGTGGGAGATCACTACCCAGAGATAACTCCAGAGGTGCCCACCAAGCTCCTGTAACCTCCCCACTCACCTGATAGACAAGGTCACGGGCTCAGGGGATCCATTCACATTGAACTTGAATTCTTCTGTGAACTTCCCCAGGATGGTGGAACTGAAGGAGATCTGGATGACCTGGAGATCGTCTGGCAAAATCTCCCCCTCGCTGGGGAGAAAGGTGAAGCAGGAGCCCAGAGCTGTAGCTGGAGGAACCAAGCTGAAGGCAGCTTGGATGAGTCCTTTGTTAAACAGCACCACCTGCAGCAGGAAGGCAAAATGGAAACACAGAAGGACATTTCCTTTAGAGAAGACCCATTTGCTTTCTAATTCAACAATGAACACCTGCAAGGCAGAAGGCAAAGGAAATACAACGGGACAAGTTCTGCCTTTGGGTTTTTTCCAGGCAAAGCAGTGATAACTCCATAGAACCTCTGCCTTTGTCCAGCTGGCACAGAACTGCCCTGCTCACAACTCCTGAGCTGCCAGAAATCCCACAAGGAGCCAGCAGGCTCCAGCCCAAGCCCTGCTAGCTCTCACAGCTCACCTCGTACTTGTGTGCTGCTCCCATGAAGACATCCCCGATGTCCAGACGCTCAAAGCTGGAGCGCAGCTGAGGCCCTATGCCTTCCCCTTGGATGCACAGGGGCAGCCTGGTCTCACGGCCTGGGGAGAGAATTCAATGTCAGAACAGCAATTCCCTCTGATCCCGCATTTTCCAGGCTCTAGCCTCCGACTTGGGGCTGGCAGAGATCAGCCCAGGAAGATCCAGGGAAAGGTACAGGACCCTTCCCTTGGCAGATATGCCTTTGGGCTGCTTTCTCCTTTCTGACCAAACCCTTGGGCTGCTTTCTAATTGAGCCATCACTTTGCACCCTGAAACAATCACACAATCATTAAGGCTGGAAAGGACCTCCAAGATCATCCAGCCCAACCATCCCCCCACCACCTCTATTACTCACTAAACCATGTCCCTAAGTACCTCATCCAACCTTTCCTGAGGGACGGTGACTCCACCACCTCCCTGGGCAGCCCCTTCCAATGCCCAACCGCTCTTTCGGAGAAGAAATTTCTCCTCCTTTCTAACCCGAACCTCCCCTGGCACAACTTGCAGCCATTCCCTCTCGTCCTCTCGCTACTTAGCTGTGAGAAGAGGCTGAGCCCCAGCTCCCCACAGCCTCCTTTCAGGGAGCTAGAGAGAGCAATAACGTCTCCCCTCCGCCTCCTCTTCTCCAGGCTGAACGCCCCCAGCTCCCTCAGCCGCTCCTCAGAGGATTTGCCCTCCAGCCCCTTCCCCAGCCCCACTGCCCTTCTCTAGACACGCTCCAGGACCTCCATGTCCTTCTTGGAGTCAGGTGCCCAAACTGAACACAGGATTTGGGGTGATGCTGAGTTTCCAACGCCACCTCTGAATCTCTTCCCATGTGCTAAGATGAGCTTTGAAATCCACTCAAGGAAGGTGTAAAGCTCAGGAAAACACAACCCAAGACAAAAATCTGCTGTTTATACTGATGCAGCTCAGCACCACCTGCACCCAACATACAGCTCCACACCTGGGTGCTCCAGGGCTCGCCACCTGCAGCAGCATCTAACCACCACAGGGCTTTAGGATGTCTAGGGAGAAGCAACTCCCCAAATTCCCACCATAATACCTCAGCCAGGCTCCTCCCCACCACGGGCAAGAGCAGGAGGGGACAGGAGCCATACCTGAGATGTCGCAGTAGAACTTTTGTTGATACACTCTGGCTTCTTCAGGCTTAAAGGTCACACTAATTTCAGCTGAACAATTTGGCCAAATCTCTCCCTCCTAAAACAGAAGCAGACAGCAAACCATTTATCTTCAAACGTCACATCCTTTCGTTCCAACCGTGGCCCCATGAGCCGATATTTAGAGCACCAGGGAAGAGGAAAGAGCCAGTAACACTGATCAACAATATTTATAAGGGAGTTTGGAAGCAGCTACGAAAAACTTTCCCAGTCCCTGACCTTTACTGGCACCTGGGAGAGGCATTTTCTTAAATTAGGGCTATAGCGGAGCAACCAGCCCAGCTCACACTCCAGCGAGTCCAGCAGGATCGCTTCAGAGGTGCCGGCCAGTCACGGACTCACAGACCGTTAGGAGCTGAAAGGGACCTCGAAAGCTCATCCAGTCCCACCCCCTGCCAGAGCAGGGTCACACATGGTAAATCCTACAGGAATGCATCCAGGGGGGCTTCAATGTCTCCAGAGAAGGAGACTCCCCAGCCTCTCTGGGCAGCCTGTTCCAGGGCTCCATCACCCTCACAGTGACAAAGTTCCGGGGGCTGAATTTGCCCTCCTTCCCACAGAGGAGCGCTTCGCTCTTCGGGTCAGCATCTCAACTGACATGGTCCCACACCCTGCGTTAGCCCTGTGCAAGGTGTGCCTTTACATGTAAGGCTCCATCCCTCTGAACGTGGTCAGGACACTTGGGCAGCTCTTCATTTATAGCCCTGGGAGCAAAGCCCAGCTTTAGGCTCCCGGTGCCCATCACGAGTTGGGAAACGCTTTTTGCCACCAGCTCTCCCGGCCCCACCAGAAACCCAATGTTTCCTCCCAGCACATCAAGCAGGGATCTGCTGAGTGACCTCATTCAGGGAGCAAGAGGAGGAGGAAGAAGAGAAAGGGAGCTTTCAAAGCTCTCACTTACCGCTGGCTCAATGCTGAAGATCCCGTCGGAGGAAAGCAGGGATTCTCCTTGCACCTTGGCACTCTGGTCGGGGATGCTGCAGAAGAGGAGGCGGGAAAGGTGATCTTGCGTCCTGGGGTCTTACACAAGTGAGCAGCCCTCAGGAGAGCGACCTAGCTCAAAGCTGCTGCCACAACCAATGGGGAATCCATCTCCATCCTCAAACTGGCTTCTCCTACCCCCAGGATGCTCAGGGGAGGCAGAGGAGGATGAGGAGCACCAGGGCAGCGTATCACCAGGCAGGGCATCAGACCCCTGCTCTGGGCTGCAGGTTCCCAGCATCACTGTCTTCTCTTCCCTTTCAGACCCGCAGGTGTAAGGAACAACCACAGCCCCTCTGCTCCCCACCCCGCCTCCACCAGAGGATCCCAGGGCTCCGGCATTCAGGCACCACAGCATCCCAGTGAAATCAGTGGGTAGGTGCAGAAATACAGAGGCTGTGAGAAAGGAAGCCTAACATCACCTGATGAAGACGTCAGGACTGGCACCTCTGAGCCCAAACCCTTCAGCCTGGCCCTGAACCACCTGCTTTTTTCCTTTTCCCCTTCTCCTCAGAGCTCTGACACAGTTAATCCTCACTTGGGAGTAGTTGCCAAAATCATCCCGGACTTGAAGGATGACAAGCCAGAGATGGGAAGGGAGCAGAACTTCCGAGCGGGTGCACTGCTGTCCCCCTTCACGCTCCAGTCCCACAGCCACGAGGAACCAGCAGCTGACAACTCAGGGAGGGGGGAAGCAGACGGCTCCGTATGCAGCACATCGAGGCCGCGGGGTAGAAACCACACGGCGATCGTCACCCAGCTCAATTCAAACACAACTGGAAAGGAAACGCAGTCCTGGCCGTTCCTGGCTGCACACAGACAGAGCCTGGGGCGAGTGCCCTCACCAGCACCAAAACTCCTTGCGTTGGCCAGCTCCCCGTAGAGCGCAAGGGCAGACGTTCCTCCACGGCTGACCTGCAACGCTGCACGTTTAGCGGGGGCTGCCAGCCCGAGATGAGCGACCCTCAACTCAACCTCCATCAGCAGACAGGAATTCCACCCTTACATCCCAGAGAGTCCTGCAGGACAAACCCCTGGACAGAGCTTCCAATGACCCAGCTCTTCTTGGGGCACAAACTGGGGTCCTGTGTTGCTTTCTCCCATGAAAACATCCTCCCTGATCCAAGACCTCAACAGCTCCTCTGACAGCAGGTCAGCGGCCCTGGAGCTACGACCATCCCCAAACATCCTGGGAAGTGTCTAGGGGACAAGCTGGCAGGAGATCAAATCTAATTGGGGAAAAAGATGGCTTCTGAGGGGCAGAGCATCACTCAGGGCCCAGTCTGAGACAGGCAGGTGGGGAGAGGGGGCACTTCCCTGGACTATTCCTTTACCAAGAGGAGGTCATGAGGTTTTCTTTTAACACACTGAGCTCACACACAAGTCACACACTGTGCAATTAAAAAGAGGTAACAGTGGAAAACTACTTTTGGCCTTCAAGGCATTTCTCACCTAATTCCCTTCACCTTTATTTGCTCAGAAGCCCTCACAAAGCCTCCAGTTTGTGGCAGGTTCCTCATCAGCTCCTGCATCCACCCCACTCTGAGAAAGGATTCCCAAATCACCCAAGCTTTGAAGTGCAATCTCCCACCCATCATTCCACCTCCCAGGCTCGGAGTGTGTCTCTGCCACCTGAGAGAGGCCTTTCAAAGCTTCCCCAAAGACGTCCTTTGAAGATCCAGCCCCATCTCTCACCACCATGAAGACAGGGGGTTCTGAAGCCCAAATGCACTTCCAAGTCCCATGCTGCCCTACCTTCCTTCCCTGCAGACCCTTCCACCTACAAACTCTCCCCAGGCTCGAAGGAAAGGCAGAAACACCCCATGCTGGAAACCTGGACAGCCCAAACCTATTCAGGAGATGGCCTCATCCTCCTGGGCCAATGAAGCTTCACAGACTCTCTGCAGCCCGGGAGACACTGGCTCGCAGCAGTCTGCAGCTCCCACAAACACCAGAGCTCGCTCTCAGAGGAAATCCACTCACTGCAATCAAGCTTTCCTCCCCAAAACATCACCCTCAGCCAGAGGGTGGATGGAACTGGGATGGGAAGCACCCAGCTCCATTACCCTAAAGCCCAGGGACACCCACCCTGATGCTGTGGATGGCTGACTTGTCCTAAAAGCACCAACCCCCCTCGAGGCCAGACGGTAGCGTTCCCCTTGGGCAGGGTACCTAACCAAAGGCATCTTTGAAACGGACCTTCTCTCCCGCTGATCCTCCTCCTCCTGCGTGCCACAAGCCTTCCACTGGAAGCGGGCGATGATGTCACTGCGGTTGTGGATGGCCACGCATCTGCGCTTCGACAGCGTGAGGTAGGTCTTCTCAATGGTCACAGGCTCCTCATCCAGACAGATGTTGACATCTACAGCCACTCCATGAAGGTGTGTGTTCATGTCTTCACCTGGAAGAAAGCAAAGGGGACTCTTTACTCCTCTCACTTGCCGATGGAAGTACGAGGAACGCAGCGAGCCTCAGCTCACAGAAGAAAGGGCTACAGCTTTTATTACCCCTCATTCCCAGGGGAGTCCCACCTCAGCCACAGCTCACACGGCATCTCCTCCAGGCCCACCACAAGTGTCAAGTCTCTCCCAGTCTCTCACTGATCCCCCCCAAAAGATGCCTGCAGCGTGTGGGCCAGAAAAGAAGGTGGCAGAGCAAGGAGCAAAGCGACAGCCCATGGCAGGATGGGATGCAGACAAGAGCTTCCCTGTGTTGTAGAAGCAGTGCCCGTACTCCTGGATCAGGACAGTCTGAAGAGCTGCCACTTCAATCCACCCAATATCGGGCAGAGGGAGAACTGTGACTTCCTCTACATTTGCTCAAGCAGGGACAGGGACAGGCTTGTCCCAGTTGCAGCAAACATTAAGCATCACTGCAGAAACCCAACCCCATGTAAGCTGGGGAGGAACCAGCTGCTTCAGTGAGAACAAGACTCAGGTTTTCCAAGCAAGCCATGAAGATCCTGACAGAAGCTGTTTAACATCTCACCTTCTCCTTGAGGTTTTCCCCCCCTCAACTTGTTCTTAAAGCCACCTAGGAAGCTGATGGCACTTCGGTGGCACCTCGGACCCTCGTAAAGATTTCCTACCTGTCTCTTCCTGACAAATCCCAGGAGCCCCCATGTCCTGGCTGCTTTAGTCCTGATGTTGTCAAGAGTGGGATTTAGAGGGCGGCGTAGAAAAAGGGGCTGGAGCAAGACCACGGGGAAGCGGCATATGGGACAGAGGTGTGTAAGGGACAGTGGGCATGTGACAGCATCCCATAGAGACACACACCCCCCCACACACACGTTGCGCTTACAGGACCAAATCCAGCACTGGTTCGGAATGGAACATCACACGCGCGTACGCACGCGGTCGCCCAGATTCAAGGTTCATCCTTCCTCCACCCAGCAGCTCCCAGGAAAACAGATTCCCAAAGCATTCTCCTTCCTGTTGAGGGGGATGCACTCTAACAGCCCCGAAACACCAGCTGGTTTTCACTTTTCTTGGAGGTAAAGCTGGGGGATAGCACCCAGCAAGGGAATTTGGGTGCTTGGGACAATAGGCAATGATGGCAGATGACTGTCACAGGGGTGTGGGGTGGTGGCCACCATGCTGACAGCAGGGAACGCCCAGGGATGGGCCAGGACACCAGACAGACAGAATAAGGACAGACTCAGCCTTTGCCCTTCTAAGCACCAAAATGCACAGAGGTTTTGAAACAAAAGGGTTTACAAGTAGATTGCAAAGGAAGTTCAGCCTTGTTCTGCTTTGAAGGACGCAGACCTGCAGATAGGACACTCACCTGTGTCGTAGTGAACTATCAGGGAACCGCAATAATCCCCAGACTTCAGCGGGTGGAAGTCCACTCTTACTTGCATGGCCTCACCGATGCCGAGCGTACCGCTGGAGCGATCGACAGAGAAAGGGCTGCAACAGAGACACACACACTCATCAGGACTGTGGTGGGAGCTCTGGGGGCTCTTTTGCAGTCTAGTTCCCGGCAGCTCGCTTGTGTGAGGAGCAAACAAGCAGCTGGCAGCAGCAACCCAGAACACAGGGGGTCAGAAACACGGCTGGCTACCCTCGCTCTCCGAAGTCCAGAGGGTATGAAATGACGTCATCCCCCCCAGATTCTGCAGCCAGGCTCCAGTCTGGACCATACCATCAGAGAATGGGTTTTGAAGAGCCCAGAGCAGGTAAGAGGTGTTTGCATGCACAGCTTGACCCTGATGTCCCTGGGACATCCGGTTTTTTTCTGCCACCTATAAACCTGCTACTCCTGAAAGACAGGAGAGAAGGTTTGGAGGGGGATTAATAGCTCCTTTTCTTCTGGCATGCTTTTACTACATCCAGCTGTCCGCTTGCTTTGTTGCACAATGTCTGAAGTTTCGCAGGGCCTGATCTCCCAGCAGCACCTTGCAGTCCCCAACTCCTATAACCTCATCTAGGCACACCAACCCAGGAGACTCCTTCACACCAGGACCTGCTGAAATCTTGCCCATTACGGCCCTTCAGCAAGAGAGCAACACTAGACCTGTAAGCACTCTGATAATTATCTACCTTGGTATTTAGGGCTTGCTTACTCTCACCAGGGGTCAAGCTTCCCCATCTTGACAGAAGTGGGCTCAAGTTATGTCCCACGAGGATACCAAGGGCCATCATACTCCTGACATAATGCAGAAAGGCAGCTGACAAGTGAAAGAAGCTGGCAAGTCTGTGACACAGGCCCTCAAAGCACCACGTTGGCTTCTCTCCTGCAGCCACATGCTCAGTAAACACAGCGTGCAAGGAGGCTGCACTATACTGCGAGTCCCGGGCTACCTTCATCTTCTAACAGCCAAGCTTTCTTTGGTCTACTGCTGCCTTAATTGGCATCCTAAAACCAGTTGAGTTGGGGAGAACCTAGTTCATTAAAAGCTACCTCCAGCCCCAAGGCAGACAGCAAAGTTACTCGGGACTGAAATGCCCCACCCTGTCCACCCAGACCTACAGCAGGGAAAACCCCACCAAACCCAAAGGCTTAACCTTTGCACATGCTACTTTGTGGCAGCAGTAGAACAGCCAAAGTCAAGCAGCATAACCATCCCAGCAAACCCAGTCCCTCAGGACAAAGCATCCCAGACTGCACTGAAAAATCCCAGGTACACTCAGCACCTCCCAAGCCCAACCTTCCCTTCCCCCCTTTTCCTGCACCTCCGCCCTAATTTCAGAACCTCGGGTGGTCTTTGTGCATCCCCACACCTCCCTGTAGTGTATGGGTACCACAGAGGATCGCTGAGCGCTCTGCCTTGGAGGATCATCTCCCGAGCTTTCCGAGCTGGGTGGGGACACTCCTAGAGGGATCTAATCCCAGACCGACCCTCTCTGTCCCTGGAGCACAGCAGAGCACAACGTCCATCGCCGCAGGAAAAGGCAGCGCTGTGCCTTGTCTGCTCCCAGACACCATTTTCATCTTAAACCTATTGGAATGACATTTCTCTCTGCCAATGTCACGGAGAAGAAACTCATTCTCCTGCCTGAACCACAAGAGCAATGGGAAGAGACTTACTGGATTTAGCCTCCTGGGATTTTTATTCCCAAGCGCTGCGGTTAGGGGCTGGGCACGGCCCTGCTGCGGAGGGAGGGCAGGCACAGAGCACACTGAAGAATGGGCAGTGCTGGGGGGGCTGGCTGGGGTTTTTTCATGAAAAAGCAGTCAAATCATGGCCAAAATGCGACCACGTTTTCTGGAAGCTATCGAAGATGCTGAATTGGCCCCACACATTCACTGACGAGCTCCTCTCTGGAGCAAAAAGCAGAACAGAAAACAGCCAAGTCCTCGGACAAACGATGACCGGGCAGGGAACATCACCAGGATGTGACCAGATGCACGAGCTGAGCTCTCAGTACTGTGAGGAACAGTTAAGGATGGGAGATGGGCTGCAAAAGCACCCTAATGGGGAGAGCAGAAAGTTCTACGCTTGGTGCCAGGGAAGGGAACCCAGAGAGGGGAGGCAAAGACAAGTGGCACAAGCAGGACAGCAGACTGGGCAACGGTGGCACCTGAGCTGGTTTGTGAATGGGCAAGAGCCTGAGTTTGCTCAGGCCAGAAAAGAGAAGTTGCATCAACTAAACCACAAGTTCAACCTGCACAGATAAAACATAGAGGATACAGGCCCATCAGCTGGCCTCTACATGCTCAGATGAATCTCTCATTCCCTTCTACCCCACTGCTGTCCTCCTCCTCTCTCACATGTGCCTGTACCTGTGTTGTGGCTTTGCATGGCTGGGTTCTGCTGGAGAAGGGGGAGATCTGCAGGGGTGGCTTCTGCAAGAAGCAACCAGAAGCTCTCTGAAGCCCCACGGAGCAAACCCCAGCCAACTCAAGGCTGGAGTCGCTGCTGACCAAGGCCGAGCCCATCAGGGATGGTCACAGTGCCTCAGAATCACAGTTAGAGGGAAAAAAACCACCAAGAAGCTGCTTTTTGCCCCCAGAGACAGGAGTGAGATGATGTGAGGAACTGTGCAGACACCAAGGCCAGGGAAGAAGGAGCAGGGAGGGATGATGAGGTGTTTCAGGCACCACAGAGAAAGATTCCCCTGCAGTCTGTGGGGAAGACCATGGTGAAGCAGGCTGTCCCCCTGCAGCTCATGGATGGCAGGGAGCAGAGATCCCATCTATAGCTGTGGAGGATCCCACGCTGCAGTGCCTGGAGGCACCTGAAGGACACTGTGACTCTGGGGGAAGCCCGTGTCGGAGCAAGCTCCTGGCAGTGAAACTTGCTGCTCTAGAGCTCTAGAAGAAAAACACCCACACACACCTTTTGTTGGGCAAATGAAGTGAGGTCCCTTACCTCTGAGTGCTGATGGAGTAGCGGGCCTCCCAGTTACCAATGTTGCGAACCAGCAGAGTCTTCTGGCTGCTGTACTTGACTGGACAGGTGGAGAAGTCCAGGTGGAGGGGGAAGCCCAGGACCGCCCGGGCACCAATACCTCGGATCCGCACAATGAAGTGTCCCCTGTCTGTGACACAGGTGATCGGCTGGGAGTAATCCTGAGGGGAAGGAACAAATCACGGTACGTTCAGTCCCTGGAGGAAGGAAAACCGCTGCTTCCCACCACTAACAGGAGCCTTTGGGAATGGAACAGCACTTCTTTCTGTAACGACCTTTCCCTCCAGCAGCACCACTGGGACAGGGCTGGTACCCTGCAGAGAGGAAACCCCCCTGCTGATCCAGCTGCCTCCTCAGTGAGCTGGCAGAACCAGACCAAGTCACCTGATAGCTTGAAGCCGAACCACCACAACAGAGTAATCCCACGGAAGGGATTGCAGCAGATCAAGGACCTGCTTCCAGCACCGCTCCGCACCCGGTTATGCCGCGGCACCAACTCCATCCCAGTGACCCCACTTGAAGCTTGGTGGGGGATGCTCAGGTACACTGTTGGATGGACTTTGCCACCAGCCGTTGGTGAAATCACAGAATCACAAGGTTGGAGAAGACCTTTAAGATCATCGAGTCCAACTGTTCCTGTCCTGTGCTAAACCATATCCCATAGTACCTGATCTGCCCTTTTTTCAAACACACCCAGGGACGGTGACTCAACCCCCTCCCTGGCAGCCTGTCCCAGGCCCTCACAACTCCTTACCGAGATGACTCTTTTAACATCAAGGGAGGCAGAGATTTCCTACCCCTTTCCACAGCATCGCAAGGACAAGGCTGGGGACACCCATCCTCCCAAAGCTGATCCACCTCCCCAGCCCCGAGTCGGCTCTGCTCCATACCCAAGCTATTCCTGAGAGATTCCTGACAGGTACTGAAGGGCACCAACAATTCCAGCCCTGCCCTCGGCGCAGCCTCTTCCAGCTCCTCCCAGGCCCTGAGAGCTCTCGCTGCACATCTAACCTCTGACTTCCCTTTCACCTCAGCCCAGCCCTGGGGGAGGCAGGGGACAGCTCTGCTCTCTCTGCTGCACACTGTGGCACAGCCGATGCCTTGCTAACGCCTCTGAAGTTTCCAGAAGGGACTGGGTGCCTTCCTGAAGCTGGTGCTCTCAGGCCCACAGGCGGGAGGCACGGGGACAGCCCTACCAGAGCCAAGCATGCTATTCCCAGCCCTGGGCTGGTTCAGCAAGGAGCCAGACAGCCATTGCCCTGTCCCCCAGGCAGAGGCATTCCTCAGAGATAAGTCCTCACAGCCTCGTCTCCCCTCTTCCAGCTGCACTGTGCCCACCCGAAAGACAGAGGCAGGTCTCCCACTTGTCCCCAGACACCATGGTGACACTGCAGCCAGTAGCTGCAGCTCGCTGCCAGTTCTGCCTGCACTCATCTGACACGTTCCCAACCTCCCGTGCTGTCCCAGGCAATCCCTCACCCGTTCCTTACGGGTCTCTCACTGTCCCCCCCAGTAACCCCCTGTCTGGGTGGTGTCATACCCACTGGTCCTGTGGAAGCAGCAGCTTTAAGCACCCATCCAAGCAAGTGTTACTCCAGATAAAACACATCCCCCCCACTCTGCCCAGGGGGACTTCCCTGGCAAGACCCTGAAGCCTGCAACCCTCACACCCTTCTGAAGGCTCACGCTCCTCCTTCCAAGCCAAAGCATTAACAAATCGGCTTCATTAAGCCCTGAGCAGGTACCGCAGGGTCTACGGCCTTCCAAGGTCCACTCTGCCACTGCTGAGGGTGTCACGGCCCTGAGGGTTTGCTGTGACTACACCAAAGCAAGGAAGGAGGAGGTTAGTTCAGAGGGAGGATGGAAAATGGCAAGCTCCTGCCCTTGTGTCCCACCCCAGCCTTCCCCCAGTACCATCCCTTTGGTGATAGCAACTCAACTCCAGCAGAACTCGGTCGGGGGTTATTGATCCTGGATTAGCACCAGATGTTGCTTCAACATCGTCCCGGGGGGAAATATGTTTTCCCTTTTCCCCAACAGAAGGAACTGGACCAGCAGCAGCGGTTTCAAAGGACAGCGGGACCTTGTCACCGAGGTATTTAGAGAAGCTGGGGGCAAGCCTGCCACCAGCACACACCTCCTTCAAACATCACATCAAACGGCAAGGAAAAGGGCAGGAAAAGGTCTACCTCATCACAGGAGCTTTCACTCGTATCTAGAGGCGGGAGAATCCGGGACCGCCTCAGCTCCCGGGTGCTGGCCATCCTCTGCGCCTTGGTGACAGACTTCTCCAGGAAGGCAGAGGGTGTCCACTGAAACACAAAACACCAACAAGAGCTGCAGAAACACCTCTCTTCAGAAAGGCTTTTCTTGTTCAAGCGCCACTGATAAACCATTTGTCACCACAGCCACTAGGATAGTCCTGGAAGTCCCCAAAGTTCCCCGCTGAAATATTTAACATCAGTCAATGAATGATGGAGAGCGGAACACGTGCTCTAACCAAGCGGCTCTGTCCCCTGCGCTTCTCCTTCGTCCTCTCATGTGACACGTTTGAGGATTTCTGCTCTTTGGGCATTTGTTTCCCCTTTAGCTTTGCAGGATTCAGGCAGTGACCTTTGAAAGGAGTGGGGAGGAGTCATCAGAAACCCCCTAACTCCATCCTCGCACAATGCTCACAACCAGCCGGCGTGTGGAGATGTCACTGCCGGCTGAATCACAGGAGAGCAGAAAAGCAGCGCTGTGCCAAGACCGAGGTGGAGCTGGCTGGGTCCAAGCTTTAGTTATCTTTTTAATTAGCCCTTGTTTTCTCTCTGTTCTGGCCTCACAGCCCCCTCCACAGAAGCATACAGAGATACCACCTCCATGAGGTTACCTCCAGGAAAGGGAGCCTTGGCCAGAAAAAGGCACATGCATGGATGGGGAGGAGGAACTGCCCCATGTTCATGGATGGGGAGGAGGAACTGCCCCAACTCCACAGCTGTTTCAAGGGCTGGATCTGCACTCAACCCAGGATGACACACATGACAAAACTGGTTTGGACCCCATTCTAGCTGGGACTGGACACATCTCTCAAGTCTTCAGGCAGAGTCTGAGCAGCCCCACCACATCCCCAGCTGCTGGGAGGGCAGGGATGGTCAGAGCAGCGCCTGCAAGGACGCTTCCATGACAGAAGATACTGCTGCCCTCACCAAGAGGATGGGTAGAAGCACCCCAATGCTTCAGCTACTCCAGTGCACTGCCCAGGACATCCCGTTAACTGGGTTCCAGCAGCACATTCAGACAAGACTCGGGACTTTCAGCCCACACTCCATCTCCCACCGCACCTTGATGGCCACCTCCAACACAAGTATGGCACCAACAAGATGGGGTGGTGGTGTGTACCTTCACAGTGTGGCTAAACAGGAGGGGCAGGCAGAGGAGGGACGCAGGGCAGGTTTCCAGCCTCACCACAGCTCCTATCTGGCCACAGCAGGTACTTACAGTGACATACTTCTTCTTTGGAGCTGTTACTACTCTGCGCTGGAATATTCCAGAGAGCTCACTGGATCGATGAACGTTCTTAGTAGCCATGTCTCAGCTCATCTGGAAGGAGCAACAATGGTACTTTGAAAATCCAGGAAGAGCATCTGACCCCAGGTGACTTTGTGCCCGACCTTATCACCTGCTCAGGGTTATTACACCAACCTCCAGCCCAGGGACCGCGGCTGCCCCGAGCGTGAACAAGATCAGACCAGACCCCTTCCCACTTCGCCAGCCCAACGCCCACCCTCCGTGCCAGGAGCTTTGTTGTGTTTCTAACTAACGCAGCACGGAGTTCAATGCTCTGATGAAGAACTAGAGTCTCCAGGCTCAGTCAGTTGGTTTGAGCTACAGAAATTATCCAGCAAATATGACTCCTTCCAGGCATGAAATTCCCACAGCGCCCAAGAGCATTTCTCCCAGGAGAACAAGGGCCCTAATTTTCACTTATTAACACTCACACTCGAGGCTCTCTACAGGCATTCGAGGCTGTAACAGCAGAAAGAAAACCATGAAGACATTAAAGGAACAACAGCAATGAGCTCAAACATAAACACCACGTCTGTGCAAGCAGGGCTGCTAAAGACTTGATCTTAACAGCAGTTCTTCTCCAGCACCCCCACCCCACAAGGACTGCGGGTTGACCGCTCCATGGCCGGCTTTTAGGTCCATGGCCCAGTCGCCAGCCTGACAATCACCTCTCCATCTCCATCACACACAGCCAAGCGCTGCCATTCTGTAGTGGCTCCTATCAAGATCTGAGCCAAAGCTCATGGAACTCATAGGCAGACACAGGCTATCAGGCTGTTTCCATGGGCAGTATCTTACCCTACCCAAAGCAAACGCTTGGACCCACAGCAGCCTGCAGCTAAAAGCACGAGGTGACAAGTCCGCGCTGCCCAGGGGCTCTCTGCATGTGCACAGCAGCCACGGCTCTGCTGCCACACAAGGATTTGGTCATCTACCCTTGAACCACACACCCAAGCTGGAACATGGGGCACTGCCAGCATCCCTGAAAGCCATCCTCTCTCCCTTTCTGAACCACATCCCAGCTTCTGTGGCATCAATTCACGGTGCACAGCTGTGCTGTGTCCACATCCTGACCACTGCTGTCACCCACAGAGCTCTGCTATCAGCCAGCTCACCCAAAATGCTCCCACAAACCCCAATCCAAGTCAAACTCTTTTAATCTCAACCTGCAAAAACCTTCTCAGCGAGAGTTCCGCGCATCCCTGCCCAGTTCTCACAAGGGAGTTTGAATCTCTGGCAAAACCAACAGCAGTTGAATTTAAAAGATACCAAACTGGAGACAGGCAAACAGCCAAAAGCAGCGGCAGGAGCATCACCCCCAGCCTCACTTCGGCAGGCTCCAGCCTCTTACCCAGCACACACACACATTCCTGGCTGCCAGAACAGACAACAGGCCCTATTTCCTGGCTTACTGCTGTCCTCCTCCAGGACCGCAGTAAACCTGAGGTGTCACAGACACTTCACCCAGTTCCTCCCAACCCTTCAGGCTCTGAAACCCTCATTTACACGTTGCAACACTGAGGTTTAAGGTCCAAACACCCAAAAGCCCGTGAACAAGAAGAGGAGGGCAGCACCAGCAGCCTCCATCCCCTCCACTCCTGCCCCAGGGCCTGGATGCGGCCACAGCTGCATCCCATGGGGGGGCAGACCTTGGCCTGGGAAAGCTGCTCTCATGGGGAGCACAGCGGGGCAGCTGGAGGGGGGGGTGCAGCTGGAGGGGACAGGCCCCGACACAAAATGCTGCCGCCTCCTCTAGCCCGGCACGAGAGCACCCCCTTCGCTCCTTAGGCAGCCCCTCCCCCCTGAAATCCCGCCCTCCCTCCCAAACACAGCGCCTCCTTGCAGGGAAGCCTACCCGGCAGCAGGGTGAGCACCAGGGCCTGACACAGTTCGGGCGGCACCCAGCTCACACCCCACACCCCCACCCCGGGCACGCTGTGCCACTCACCCCAACCGCTCCAGCCCCCAGCCCCGGCGCTCCGCCCGCCCCCGCCCCTCCCGAGCCCGCACCTCCGGAACGCGGCCACCGCCCCAAAAACACGGCCTTGGGCACCGCAATCTCCCCCCTCCCGCTCCTGGGGGGGCCTGGGGACACTCACACGCCGGAGCGCGGCCACCAGCCGGGCTGCTGCCGTTGGCAATGAAGCAACGGACACACACGTTCCCGTGGCAACGGCGGGACGCCAGCAAGGCCCCTGCGGCAGCGCCCGGACAGCCCCGCCTGCGGGCCCGGCCAGCCCCGGGCAGAGCTGACCAAGCGCCGCACCTCGCCGGGGAGTTACTACCCGCTCACTCCTCACCCGGCACCGGGGAAACCGGCGGCACGGCCGCGGGGGAGATGCCGCTTGGTGATAGCTCAGAGCCCAGTTCAACCAGCTCACTGCCTTGCCGGCATCTCCTGACCCCCAGCCCGGCTCTCCGCACAGCCTGGCACCCACATGCAAACCACAAGCCACAGGCTCTGACACTCAGCACTTCCCACTTTCTGCTTCCCACCAGCTCCAGCACCCTCCAAGCGATGTCAGAGCCTCAAGTGCCTCCTGCCTGCCCCACCCGTACACTGCAAGCAGCTCCTCTTGCAGCAGCGCAGACAGGTGGCTGAATCCTGCTTCACTATACACAGTAAATAATCCTCCTTCAGCAGCAATAAGGCACCTCTCTCCAGAGTAACTGGTTCATTTGCCTTTCTATTGCACTTTGCTGGGAGAGCCAGAGAGGAGATCTGCTAAAAGGGAGAATCAGGATGCTCCTGAACACTTTTCTTCACCTAAATCATCTTGCCCTGTTCAGGCTTAAGTAGCACGATCATGTTTCTTGCTTAGAAATCACCTGCTTAGCTGCAATTACCATATAAACAGCATATCACGGGAGCCAGGAAAGGAGAAGAATTTCCAGGACTAATCTCTTGCCCCTCCAGCCCACCACTAAGTGGCTGAGAGCTTTCTAAATCAAGCCTTGCTCCCCAGGAAGCCTCACCTGGCACCTTTATACTCCAGCCCCTCTCGTCTTTTTATCACTTCGGTACTGCCATCCCACAATTTATTGTAAAAGCTCCACCACGGCAGAGATAATTAACAGGAGCCTCGTGTTACACCTTCCCCTTCCTTCTTTCCATAAACTCAAGCTCTCAGCTGATGGCGAGGCGGGCAAAGAGGACCAGGCTCCCTTCCAAGGGCCTGCCAGAGCTCCACGTGCTGTGAATTTAGAGCCACAGCTCCCGACGTCAGCACTTAGAGCACTACTTTCCCTCTCCCAGCACCTCATCTCTGCTATCTTGGGCTTCCCAACTTGCATCAACCCTTCCCCCCCACTATTTACTCTTTTTCCTGCATCGGGACCACGTTTCATTGTGGTTGGCAACACATCAGAGCTTCCACACAGAGAGAGACCTTGGAGTGGAAAAGCAGGAGCCGAAAGGACTATTACCGGGTCCCCAGGTCGGGAGCAAGTGGCCTCAGCGGGGTCAGAGCTGGCTCTGCTGGGCCGAGGAGCACGTTAGCGAAGCGCTGCCATTCTGTAGTGGATCCTGTCAGGATCTGAGCCAAAGCTCATGGAACTCATAGGCAGGCACAGGCTATCAGGCTGTTTCCACGGGCAGTATCTCACCCTACCCAAAGCAAACGCTTGGACCCACAGCAGCCTGCAGCTAAAAGCACGAGGTGACAAGTCCGCGCTGCCCAGGGGCTCTCTGCATGTGCACAGCAGCCACGGCTCTGCTGCCACACAAGGATTTGGTCATCTACCCGTGAACCACACACCCAAGCTGGAACATGGGGCACTGCCAGCATCCCTGAAAGCCATCCTCTCTCCCTTTCTGAACCACATCCCAGCTTCTGTGGCATCAATTCACGGTGCACAGCTGTGCTGTGTCCACATCCTGACCACTGCTGTCACCCACAGACCTCTGCTATCAGCCAGCTCACCCAAGATGCTCCCGCAAACCCCAATCCAAGTCAAACTCTTTTAATCTCAACCTGCAAAAACCTTCTCAGCAAGAGTTCCGCGCATCCCTGCCCAGTTCTCACGCGGCCACCGCCCCAAAAACACGGCCTTGGGCACCGCAATCTCCCCCCTCCCGCTCCCGGGGGGGCCTGGGGACACTCACACGCCGGAGCGCGGCCACCAGCCGGGCTGCTGCCGTTGGCAATGAAGCAACGGACACACACGTTCCCGTGGCAACGGCGGGACGCCAGCAAGGCCCCTGCGGCAGCGCCCGGACAGCCCCGCCTGCGGGCCCGGCCAGCCCCGGGCAGAGCTGACCAAGCGCCGCACCTCGCCGGGGAGTTACTACCCGCTCACTCCTCACCCGGCACCGGGGAAACCGGCGGCACGGGCGCGGGGGAGATGCTTTGGGCCAGGGGCTCGGCTGGCACAGCAAGCGTGTGCTGAAGCGGCCCCTGCCCACTCTCCCAGATTACCTGGGTGCAGCGGGGGAACGGGGCACCCACGGCAGACAGTCCTCCACCAACTCTGGAACCTGAGTCCTTTCCCACAGCGCTTCAGCTCTGCCCCAGCTGTACAGTGAACTCTTTCTGCAAAGCTGGTTAGGAATGACATCCTTAAAAACATGCCAGTGCTGTCAGCAAGTTCAGCCCAGCCCCTGTGCCTTCAAACCAATGGTGTCCTCACACCAGGACACGATACAGCTGTTTCTCAAGGCTTTAGTATTTCCTTCCTTAGCTTCCCTTTTGCTTGTGCTTCCTGCAGGTTTTACAGAGGGGGATTTTTAAGGATGGGTGAACTGATTCTGTATGAATTGGGCTCACTCTCTGTAACATTTTTAGCAGAATCCATCCCTCAATCCAATTCTTTGCCCTGTACACACTGAGGAAAATGAGATGCCTTTAAGGTATCATATATCTGTAAAGAACATTAGTAATGCAGGGAGGTAGATCCGCTTCATTTGAAGATTAGGGCCTAAATTTAGATTTGTTCCCCAATGAAAAGGGTTTTGTGGCCTTGATTTCAATAGCTGTTTCAATCCAAAACTAACACAGGAGTTCATGGTTTGATTTGGAACCTAACGATAGCTAGAAGCTAAACCTCCAGCCTTTAGTAGAAATGCATGGCAGAAATTCCTTGCATGCCTGACTTTGGTCTCTGTCCACCCCTTCTGTGAGCTCTTCATTTCACTAATTTCCCCCTGATTCATGGCATGTCACTCCTAAGGCCAAGCTGTCCCCGGGTAATGTAAAAACATAGGATTTGTGTTACACTTGCATAGCTTATGAGCAGATCTTCTGAAGCACGCAAAGCCCAAGGGCTCAGTTCTTTAAGGCATTCTGGTTTAATTATATATTGAGTGGAATGATCTGTCCCTTATATATGTGTGTAGCCTCATAAAGGAAAATGATAGTGAGTTTGCGTCCAATGCAGCCCCGACCAACTTCCCTTATCCAGCTAAAACAACCCCACAAGCCTGCACTGGTATCAAGTAAAACCCAGAAAATTGTTAGCCCACTCTCCTCTGTTGAAATCGTTACCAGCTTTGGGCTAGATGCCTCCTATGTTTGGTCACCTTTGTCTTCAGTCAACATTGCCAAGTCTCTTTGCTGTTCTTCTCGATCCCCTGGAAGAATACTGGGGACTGTCTGGAGAAGTGACTCAATCTGCTCTTCTGTTAGACTTTCCTCACTTTCTTCTCCCATCTGCAGGTCAAAAACCAATAGATTGTTATTCAATCCATACTTCCTTCCTCAGCTCCAAACAGAAAGACTCAGCTGCAGTAAATACTGCTTTCAATGGATGCAAGACTGTAGCCTGAACTCATCACAAAAGCATTTTACAAAGTGGAACTCTTCTAATATTTATAACAATACAAAACAAAAAAGCTCTTTGTTAGCCACGACAACTGGCATGCCAGAATGAGACCCTGCTTTTGTTACAAGGAGAACACCACCCTCAGAACAGGCTTTCCTCCTAAAGCCTCTCAGCCTACACATTACCTTGGGCCAGGAATTTCATTTAGCTCATTCTAAACCTATTTTTCTAAGTTCCTGTGCTTCCATGGGAGAACAAAACTGGCATAACCTGATGGTGGTTACCTGAACCTTGGGATCTTATCCAGCACCTAGGCTGTAAGTAACGAGACCAGAAAAGAAGCCATCTAACCCTACAGTAGCCACACTTTATTGGAACGTACTTAGATTGTGAGATTCCTGAATACAGTAAAAGCATATAAAAACTCTGGGCAACAACAAAACATGCTGTCACAAATCAACAGCAAACTACAAAAACAGGTTGTACCAAGGTAAAATTATACCAACAGTCCAATCTTTCAGTTGCACAAAGTTTTGTATTCTTTAGCAATTCATTTGATGTGACATTGTACACACTGATTTGAGATGCCTTCTCATAGGTGGATCCATTGATCATCCGGCATCCTACCTTTATTTCCTCGCCTGTCATCCCGTTGAGTCTGAGTAGTTGATCAATACCCTTAGGATCCCTGTTCCATTCATTCTTTGAATATATCATGGTCCCGTGCATTACTACAGTTAAGAGGGCCAAGTCTTTATTGTCAGAGTTTCGCATTATATTGCTGGTATGTTTAACATGGGCTTCAGACCATGGCCACTCTAGTGTTGCTTGAGCACAGGTTAAGAGGAAGGAGCATTGTCAGGATTTGGAATAGCAACATGAACACAGCATTTCTATTTGTCATCCTGTGGAGTGCTGAAAGAGAAAACAGATTCGTTTCGGTGGGGAAAGTCCGAACGGGTTACCCCTTTTAAAAAGAAGGAAAAATCCATCGTGCACTAATCCTGTGTTTCCCACCACTGCTATCTGTAGCCTCCCAAACATGTGGGCCACGAGGTTTAGTTAAAGTCATAGGCACAGTACCAATGGATGGTAGATCTACCATCACAGGTTGTCCTGGCTGTAGTGTTTCTGAGCGTCCTCCTTTCCCAGTAGATGCAGTATTAAACTCAGTTCTTACAAAGAACGCTCGGCTTACAGGGCTTCCAGTAGGCCCGTACCGATTATTTAACTGATGGAGTATTTTAGAAAGTCGAGTATCCCATTGAGCCTCACGTGGCTTGAGGTTCCTTTTCAATACGCCATTAGCTCTTTCTACCATCCCGTTTGATTGAGGGTAGTATGGGGTGTGGAATACCCATTTAAATGAGAAATGCGAGCCATTGTCCCTTTGGATAACATCAGGAACAGGCAGATGCCAGAACCAAAGTGATAGTCCCAGCACTGTATTTCGTCCGCTGGCTTTCCCACACTTAGTTGCCATAAGTAAGCCAGAGACTACTTCTACTCCTGTAAGGATGTACTGATATCCTGCAGAGGATTTGAGTGGTCCAATATAATCAATTTGCCATGTAGACCATAAAGTTTTCCCTTCATTGATATGTAGAGGTGGTGCTTTAGCAGGGTGATCTGCTTACAATGTCAATCTACACTGAGGACATTCTGTAAGAAGAGTTTCACAAGTTTTCCTGTTTATAGGCCAGCCTTTACTCTGCCCAGCAAAGCAAAGTGCTTCTTTACCTGTGTGGCCTAAGTTTTGATGTAACCATTCTCCTAATTGATACCACTCAGGATTTAAGCTGATTGTCTGAATTTTAGTTAGCTCATCTACCTTTTGATTCCATTTTGTGGCTGGTTGATTATTTTTAGCATGAGCTTTCACCCATCCCGTCTCTAAAGGGTTTCTTCCTGGCTAGATCTAGTAATATTTGCCAGTCTTTGTTTCTCCATACTGGAGATCTGTTTACTTCCCAATTCAAGGTTTCCCATTGACAGAGCCACTGTGTGGCACCAGCCCAGACAGCATAAGAGTCTACATATATGATTTTTGCTCCATTTTGTGCTGCCAAAACAGCTGCTCTTATTTCTCCTACTTGTGCACTGCCTTCACCTTCCTCTAGCACTTGTTTGCCAGTGGTAATATCCAATGCAACAGCCTTATATTGCCATTTACTGTTTACTCTTTTTGCTGAAGCATCTGTAAACCAAGTATTTTCTGTTGGTGCATCCTCAGTGAGGGGAGGTGCATCCAGAATGGGTGGAGGTTTAAAAGGCTGTTGTAATGCTAAAGGGTCTGTATTTATGGGCATTTGAAATTTGGAAACCTCAGTGTGTCCTTCAGTTAATTGCATATTTTCTGCAACTCCTGTCAGGTAAGCAGACCACTTTCTGATGGTGGGTTTTTGAGCAATTCCCTCTGGAGGAGCAGTTCCCTTTAAAACTGCTTCCAGCAAATTAAAAGGTCCTCTAGTTTTCACGGGTTGTCCCTGATGTATTTTCTCAACTTGTTTAACTGCTGGGACTAAAGATAAGAGTCCTTTTTCCCATTCAGAGTATCTCTGCTCTGTTTCTTTAAATGCGGTTGAGCTCAACAATAAAGGTCTTTGCAGCGCCTCGGGGCCAGATTGGAACAGACCACAGTAAGTAGCATGTTCAGCAAAACCCCATTCGACTGTGATTAAAACCATATCCCAGTGACTGATATGGTTTTAATTCTTTAGTTAAAGCCTTTACTGCTTCTTCATGTTCTAATTTCCACTCCCAGGGTTTACCTTTCCGTAAGAGAGTGTATAACGGACGGGAAATTATAGAGAATCCAGGGATATGGTTTCTCCAATATCCTAAAGTTCCAAGTAAATTTTGTAATTCCTTCTTTGATTGAGGCATTTGTTGCTCATCAATTTTTCTTAAGGTATCCGGAGGAATTACTGCACTTCCTGCCACCCACCAAGTACCCAAGAATTTTACTTCTTTACTAGGTCCTCGACATTTTGCGGGTGGAACCTCGAGTTCTGCTTTATTCAATGTTTGCCACACTGCTGCTGCGGCTTTCCCTACTTTTTCAGGGCAAGGTCCTCCAACTAGGATATCATCTATGTATTGATACAGTTTCACATCTTGGGGAAGTGAGACTGTCTGCAAAAGTTCAGCAAGTGCTGCATGAGCAACTGTGGGTGAATGTTTAGACCCTTGTGGGAGTCTATTGAAGGTATGTTGCATTCCTTCCCAACAAAAGGCAAATTTACATTGTCCTCTTCCTTCAAGGGAGCCATAAAGAACATGTCCTTTACATCTAAGGCTGCCATCCAGGGATGTGCAGCTGCCTGTAGGGTAGCTGATAAGTTTGCAGTGTTTGGTACAGCAGCTGTTAATGGGGCTGTATTAGCATTCAAGCGCTGTAATCAACTGTTAATCGCCACCTCCCGTCTGGCTTCCGAACTGGCCAGACAGGGGAGTTCTATGGGGAGTGAGCCCTGGGGATAATTTGCCATTTCTCCAAATCAGCTATAACTTCAGAAATTCCATTTCGTGCTGTCACAGAAATCGGATATTGAGGCACGTTTGTAATGTTTGAATCAGGGAGTGCAGGGGCTGTGCGAAGCACACGTACTTCAGCCTCCCTATTTCTGGTGGGATTGGAATTGATACTTGAGCCAAAAGACCAGACACTACCATTTGGTAGGTGCCAGGTTCATCCGTTTAAAACATCAAAACCTAAAATATTTTCATGATGATCTTTAATTGCAGAGTAAGTAGTTGACATGCGCTTCTCGCCTGGAAGCCACAAACTGGCTTTAGCAGTTGGGCACACACTACTCCCTCCGTTCACACCAGTAATTTGAACCTTTCGCCGTCCGGGTTGCACACCCAGCTTCTCAGCAGCTTGTTGTGTTAGTATTGAAATTTGTGCTCCAGTATCTATCACAAATTTTACCAATTGTCGTCGAGGACCAACTGGAATTAAAATATATGGGCCATCATCACTTTTACATTGACATGCCTCCACTTCCCGCACAGGCAGACCCAATTTCCTGCCGGATGTTACTATTTTTTAGATTCAGTTCCTGTCATTTCTTTCTAAGAGGGACGAAAGGATTTTCTTCCTTTCTAGGGGGTGGCATAGGAGGAGTTGAAATTTGCTCCTTCCTTTCATTGTTATCTCCCCTTTGGAATGCTTCAATTAGACTCAAGATATTGCTAGTAGGCTGACCTTGAATCGCAGCTCTGGAAATGCCTAGAGCTAATGCATTCCTCCATAACTCATTCCTCTGTTTTGCGGATGCTGTTTGTGAGTTTTTAAATTTGTTTCCTTTTAGGTCAGTTTCTGTTTCCCTTTTCACAGGCCTTACTTTGTTATCTCCCCGGGACTTTTGTTTTTCAGATGGCATGTCATCATTCCAGCCCATTTCCTGGCTGTAGTTAACAATGTCATGCATCAATTCTGACCAAGTAGGAAGTGGCTTAGGAGCACTATTGCCATCCCTGTTGAATTCAGTATCTCTTTTAATCTCATCTCGTTTTGCAACTAGAGAAGATTTAAGAAGTGCTGGGGCTCCACGAATTAGTGGCTTTAACATTGCAAAATTTACTGTAGCAGATAGTGGGATCTCATGTAGTCCTCTCTCAGGCATAGCTTGTAAGCAAGCAGCTTTTGTGACAGCTGTAGAGAGTTCACGTAAAGATTTAATAGGAATTATGGAGGGTTGACCTCGCTCCATGATGTCTATTCCACCAGCCCAATAAGCTACTCGGCTACTGATAGAACGGGGTATATTCGTTGGGTTGGGTCCCAAATTTAAAAAGACTCCTGGACCCCAAAATCCATTTGCTTCATCCTCACTTCACATTATTCTGTCACCACCACTTAGACAAACTCGCCACAGGTATTCACATTCAGTTTCACCTGGGTTTCTGCTATATTTCTCTTGCAAATTTGTCAGTTGCAATGGATCCCAGGGGGTGGTTCGCGCAGTATACCGCGGATGACCACCCCGAGGTCCCATAGTTTCTTCTTTTTTAACAACGGGTCTGATTTCATATTCAGGAGGATTCGTAGGGAACAAGACGTCCTCCTTATCTGAGTCACTATTATTATTATCACCCCAGATATCTCCATCCCAATATTCAGGAGATACTATTAGCTTCCTGATCTGTACAATATCAGGGGGGCAGGGAGACTGTATAAGCATCATTTCAACCTTTCCTCCCAACTTTTCCCTTTTCACTTTTTCTTCTTGCAACTGTTTCTGTAGCTGTTCAATTTTTAAGGACAGTAACATTTCAGTTGCCTTTCTGCTTTCTTTTTCCTTTTCCAGGTTCTTTTGCTTTTTGTCTCTTATTTCCCTTTCTTGATAGGCAGCTTGTAAACAGGTACCCAGCATTTTACAGATGATACCTTTATTTTTTCTGTCCTTTGTACAGCCTCTAGTAACTTTTAGGTGTTCTTCAACGGCTTCCCAGTTATGCCAATTGTCACAAGCCCATTCATTTGAGAAGTTGGGGCTTGGATTTACTCCATGCCTCCCTAAAGAATCAGAGATACTGTTTACCATCCTGCCGGCTATGCCAATTTGTGGCAGATGGGATAGATCAGAGGGATGCACTTCACTCTTAGGAGAGAGGCAATAATATGTCTATTGATATAAACCAAAAGGGTGTAACAGTGTTTGGTAATAAACGCGACAATAGTTAAGATTCGATGATAAGGTACTCTTGATTAGTTAGTGCACAGAGAGCAGGGTCAGATGAATCTATCAGGGAGACCCTCCCGCTGAGTCACGAGGTTCAGAAAGAATCCCCTTGCTTTCTAAACTCCTGCTCAGAGAGGAGCCCAGGTGCGGCTGGGTTCAGTCCTAGTCCCAGACTTGGTCAACGGTTTATGTCTAAAGGATTTGATGTACAATCAATCCTTTCTATTTCTTAGCTAAGATCACAAATGTTAGTGCACTTATTCCCAACTCACTTACCGAGGATCTGTTGCGGCAAGGATTCTCTCGACCTCGAGAAGTCACCTTGAGAGGCGTCCCTTTCAAGGGGAGATCCTGACGTGCAGCCCGCTGTCGTCTCAGGAGAGCTCAAAGGGCTCTTGGAGTAAGGAACTGGCTCACTGTCATATTTACATACTCCCGTATATGCCAGTGGACACTGACCAGTGTTTGGTGGGCATATTAACGTAGATAACCCTTGGCTATTGTGTTGTTATCTGTCTTCCTGAACAGAGAGACAGATGCAGAAATCACTATCAACACCAATGGTTAGCAATCAATCCATGTAAACAGCATAAACAGGAAAACATGGGGGCAACGGGGGAAGCAAACCGTCACAGCATCCACCACATCCCTGGGCAGCCTGTGCCAGTGCCTCACCACCCTCAGAGGGAAGAATTTTTTCCCTAATAGCCAGTCTAAATCTACCTCCTTCCATTTTAAAACCTATCGCTACAGGCCCTTCTCAAAAGTCCCTCCCCAGCTTTCTTGTAGCCCCCCTTTGGGTACTGGTTGATGTTGTTTGTACTGGCTGAACACAGAAGCCTGCAGGACTGACTAGCTGCAGATACAACTCAAGACGCTGACAGATGAGCTCTGGAGATTGCTCTGGCAGTTTAAGAAATTACACTTGACCAGAAAGTTGAGGAAAGAAAACAGTTTCATGTCTCAGATGCTTTGGTGCTGTATGTGATGTCTCATTAAACTATTGAGAAAAGCATGTTTACAGAAAGATGCTGGATACTGCACTGAGGAAAGGGTTGAAGCAGCTCCAAATTCCCTTCTGTTGACAGAGCTGTAGGCTCTACCAGAGGGAAGCAGTAATTCCTTCAACTGCGTATCAAATTCATCAACAGCTCACCTCTCGGTGCCTCTGAGCCATGCATCCTCCCTCCAGCTCTCACATCAGGAATTATTGATAGAGAAACACTGAGGCGGGAAACTCTCTCAACGGGGATTCAGTGGGGCCCTACAACGGCTTCAGAAGGCGCTTGCGCATGGCCTTCTCCAGGACGGCATCTGCAAGGGCAAAGCACAAGTCCAGACCAGCTCCTCCTCCCCAGCAGAGCCCAGACCAACGTAACCATTCCCAACAGAGACACCCAAGTGCAAGACCTACTTGCCAGGGCCCGTCTCTTACAGTAGCTGAGGTTGCACATGTTTGCTGACAAGGAAACAAAAGGCAGAGCAGAACCTGTGCTCCATTTTCATTTACGGGAAAAACTTTTCAAAACCCTGCGAGCCACAGAACCTCCAAAAACCCAATTAAAACCAGGAAAAAAAATCCCAGACCATAAAACCAACAAAAGACCAAAGCAAAATAACCACCAAGCCAAAGAAACCAACAAACCCGGAAACCCCAGACACCACAACAACCCCCAATAACCACTCAACGCCACAGCAACCACAACAGGAGCCCTAAGCCCTCCTCTGCCAAAACAACCCCACGAGACAGAAAACCCACAAGCCGCAACCAGAGAGAGACACAGACCCACACAAACCCCACAGACACCTCAAAATCCCCCCAAACCTGCCAGCCCCGACCAACTTCCCCTATCCAGCTAAAACAACCCCACAAGCCCCCACCGACCCCGCTAACCCCAGCCCCAACGCAAAGCCCCACAGAACCCCCGTACCCCCAAAACCCAGCGAAAACCACAAGCCCAAAAAACAAACCCCGCACCGC